>NW_028006392.1:0-200 GCF_054177405.1 Leptonychotes weddellii | reverse complement strand
TTCTTGTTGGATAGACACTTCTATTATGCTATAGTGTCCTTCTTCATCTCTCCATTAATTTTTGGTTTAAAACCTGGTTTGTTTGATATAAGGATGGCTACTCCAGCATTCTTTTGATGTCCACTGGCATGATAAATGGTTCTCCAGCCCCTCACTTTCAATCTGGAGGTGTCTTTGGGTCTAAAATGAGTCTTTTGTAA
>NW_028006391.1:0-200 GCF_054177405.1 Leptonychotes weddellii | reverse complement strand
TTTTTTTTTTTTAAAGATTTTTTATTTATTTATCTGAGAGAGAGAATGGGAGACAGAGAGCATGAGAGGGGGAGGATCAGAGGGAGAAGCAGACTCCCCGCTGAGCAGGGAGTCCGATGCGGGACTCGATCCCGGGACTCCAGGATCATGACCTGAGCCGAAGGCAGTTGCTTAACCAACTGAGCCACCCAGGCGCCCCA
>NW_028006390.1:0-200 GCF_054177405.1 Leptonychotes weddellii | reverse complement strand
GTCATATGGCTATGATAAATCAAGGATTCGAACTAAGGGAATTTGGCAACAAAGATCTGTTTTCTGAGCCCACTCAGCTTTTACTGCCAATGCTGGTAAGGGATGGCGGCTTCAAATCCCTGGACTGAAAGGTAGCTTCTGATTTGAAGCTGGATTTTGCACTAGGTGCCAGAACCTAGCTGCCACTCCTATGGCTACCG
>NW_028006389.1:0-200 GCF_054177405.1 Leptonychotes weddellii | reverse complement strand
TGGTAGCCATAGGAGTGGCAGCTAGGTTCTGGCACCTAGTGCAAAATCCAGCTTCAAATCAGAAGCTACCTTTCAGTCCAGGGATTTGAAGCCGCCATCCCTTACCAGCATTGGCAGTAAAAGCTGAGTGGGCTCAGAAAACAGATCTTTGTTGCCAAATTCCCTTAGTTCGAATCCTTGATTTATCATAGCCATATGAT
>NW_028006388.1:0-200 GCF_054177405.1 Leptonychotes weddellii | reverse complement strand
TTTTTTTTTTTTTAAGATTTTATTTATTTATTTGAGACAGAGAGAATGAGAGAGAGAGAGCACATGAGAGGGGGGAGGGTCAGAGGGAGAAGCAGGCTCCCTGCCGAGCAGGGAGCCCGATGCGGGACTCGATCCAGGGACTCCAGGATCATGACCTGAGCCGAAAGCAGTCGCTTAACCAACTGAGCCACCCAGGCGCC
>NW_028006387.1:0-200 GCF_054177405.1 Leptonychotes weddellii | reverse complement strand
TTTTTTTTTTAAAGATTTTATTTATTTATTTGAGAGAGAGAGAATGAGAGACAGAGAGCACGAGAGGGAAGAGGGTCAGAGGGAGAAGCAGACCCCCTGCTGAGCAGGGAGCCCGATGCGGGACTCGATCCCGGGACTCCAGGATCATGACCTGAGCCGAAGGCAGTCGCTTAACCAACTGAGCCACCCAGGCGCCCTAA
>NW_028006386.1:0-200 GCF_054177405.1 Leptonychotes weddellii | reverse complement strand
TTTTTTTTTTAAAGATTTTATTTATTTATTTGAGACAGAGAGAATGAGAGAGACAGAGAGCACATGAGAGGGGGGAGGGTCAGAGGGAGAAGCAGGCTCCCTGCCGAGCAGGGAGCCTGATGCGGGACTCGATCCCAGGACTCCAGGATCATGACCTGAGCCGAAGGCAGTCGCTTAACCAACTGAGCCACCCAGGCGCC
>NW_028006385.1:0-200 GCF_054177405.1 Leptonychotes weddellii | reverse complement strand
TTTTTTTTTTAATTTTTTTTTATTCTTATGTTAATCCCCATACATTACATCATTAGTTCTAGATGAAGTGTTCCATGATTCATTGTTCGTGCACAACACCCAGTGCTCCATGCAGAACGTGCCCTCCTCAATACCCACCACCAGGCCAACCCATCCTCCCACCCCCCTCCCCTCTAGAACCCTCAGTTTGTTTTTCAGAG
>NW_028006384.1:0-200 GCF_054177405.1 Leptonychotes weddellii | reverse complement strand
GTCATCTGTCGATGGACATCTTGGCTCTTTCCACAGTTTGGCTATTGTGGACATTGCTGCTATAAACATCGGGGTGCACGTACCCCTTCGGATCCCTACTTTTGTATCTTTGGGGTAAATACCCAGTAGTGCAATTGCTGGATCGTATGGTAGCTCTATTTTCAACTTTTTGAGGAACCTCCATACAGTTTTCCAGAGTG
>NW_028006383.1:0-200 GCF_054177405.1 Leptonychotes weddellii | reverse complement strand
GAGACGATGGACTCTGAAAAACAAACTGAGGGTTCTAGAGGGGAGGGGGGTGGGAGGATGGGTTGGCCTGGTGGTGGGTATTGAGGAGGGCACGTTCTGCATGGAGCACTGGGTGTTGTGCACGAACAATGAATCATGGAACACTTCATCTAGAACTAATGATGTAATGTATGGGGATTAACATAAGAATAAAAAAAATT
>NW_028006382.1:0-200 GCF_054177405.1 Leptonychotes weddellii | reverse complement strand
CCTCGGATTCACTTCTCCGCACGTCCTACCTTCCAGAAAGTGGTCGCTTTTCTGTTCAGAGAGTTGTTGCTATTCCTTTCTTCGATCTCCTGTTGAGTTTGTAGGTGTTCAGAATGGTTTGATCCCTATCCAGCTGAATTCCTGAGAGGAGACGAAATCCAGGTCTCCTACTCCTCCGCCATCTTGCTCCGCCCCCTCTG
>NW_028006381.1:0-200 GCF_054177405.1 Leptonychotes weddellii | reverse complement strand
GGGGCGCCTGGGTGGCTCAGTCGTTAAGCGTCTGCCTTCGGCTCAGGTCATGATCCCAGGGTCATGGGATCGAGCCCCGCATCGGGCTCCCTGCTCAGCGGGAAGCCTGCTTCTCCCTCTCCCACTCCTCCTGCTTGTGTTTCCTCTCTCGCTGTCTATCTGTCAGATAAATAAATAAAATCTTTAAAAAAAAAAAAAAG
>NW_028006380.1:0-200 GCF_054177405.1 Leptonychotes weddellii | reverse complement strand
CTTTTTTTTTTTTTATTCTTATGTTAATCCCCATACATTACATCATTAGTTCTAGATGAAGTGTTCCATGATTCATTGTTCGTGCACAACACCCAGTGCTCCATGCAGAACGTGCCCTCCTCAATACCCACCACCAGGCCAACCCATCCTCCCACCCCCCTCCCCTCTAGAACCCTCAGTTTGTTTTTCAGAGTCCATCT
>NW_028006379.1:0-200 GCF_054177405.1 Leptonychotes weddellii | reverse complement strand
CGATGGACTCTGAAAAACAAACTGAGGGTTCTAGAGGGGAGGGGGGTGGGAGGATGGGTTGGCCTGGTGGTGGGTATTGAGGAGGGCACGTTCTGCATGGAGCACTGGGTGTTGTGCACGAACAATGAATCATGGAACACTTCATCTAGAACTAATGATGTAATGTATGGGGATTAACATAAGAATAAAAAAAAAAAAAT
>NW_028006378.1:0-200 GCF_054177405.1 Leptonychotes weddellii | reverse complement strand
TTTATTTTTTTTTATTCTTATGTTAATCCCCATACATTACATCATTAGTTTTAGATGAAGTGTTCCATGATTCATTGTTTGTGCATAACACCCAGTGCTCCATGCAGAATGTGCCCTCCTCAATACCCACCACCAGGCTAACCCATCCTCCCACCCCCCTCCCCTCTAGAACCCTCAGTTTGTTTTTCAGAGTCCATCGT
>NW_028006377.1:0-200 GCF_054177405.1 Leptonychotes weddellii | reverse complement strand
CTATAAACATCGGGGTGCACGTACCCCTTCGGATCCCTACTTTTGTATCTTTGGGGTAAATACCCAGTAGTGCAATTGCTGGATCGTAGGGTAGCTCTATTTTCAACTTTTTGAGGAACCTCCATACAGTTTTCCAGAGTGGCGGTATGCAAAGCTTTTTAATCTTCTTCTCAAAAATGGCCATGCTGGGAACATCTTGG
>NW_028006376.1:0-200 GCF_054177405.1 Leptonychotes weddellii | reverse complement strand
CGGATCCCTACTTTTGTATCTTTGGGGTAAATACCCAGTAGTGCAATTGCTGGATCATATGGTAGCTCTATTTTCAACTTTTTGAGGAACCTCCATACAGTTTTCCAGAGTGGCTGCACCAGCTTGCATTCCCACCAACAGTGTAGGAGGGTTCCCCTTTCTCTGCATCCCCGCCAACATCTGTCGTTTCCTGACTTGTT
>NW_028006375.1:0-200 GCF_054177405.1 Leptonychotes weddellii | reverse complement strand
TTTTTTTTTTAAGATTTTTTTTTTTTTTTTTATTTGAGAGAGAGAGAATGAGAGACAGAGAGCACGAGAGGGAAGAGGGCAGAGGGAGAAGCAGACCCCCTGCTGAGCAGGGAGCCCGATGTGGGACTCGATCCCGGGACTCCAGGATCATGACCTGAGCCGAAGGCAGTCGCTTAACCAACTGAGCCACCCAGGCGCCC
>NW_028006374.1:0-200 GCF_054177405.1 Leptonychotes weddellii | reverse complement strand
GCTGAAAGGTCAACAGCGTTCCTGTTCTCAGACTATTGAACGCAAGGGCCCAGTAGGAGCAGGATCCCATGATCCCCAGGGTCAGGGCACAGGTTAGGAGCTAGGAAAGAATGTAACCCTCAGGTCCCCTTTCTGCACCTGGTGTTTGCTAGCACAAACATCCTGCTTTTCCCTTATCCCATGACTGCCTCCCTGCATGC
>NW_028006373.1:0-979 GCF_054177405.1 Leptonychotes weddellii | reverse complement strand
TCTATTTATATCCATCCATCTATCATGTATCTATTTTATTTATATGTCAAATAATGCCCTGCTTACTGTTATTAATTTTATATGCTATGTTCTACTGTCACCTTGACAACTTTGTACATTATGGCCTATTAATCTTTTTTCTAAAACAAATGATTTCTTTTGGAAATTTATTTATCTGAACATAAGCTTTGGGATGTTATAATATTGTCACTTTTAATATTCATTCTCTACTCTTAGAAATGCTCTTTTTTTTTCTATTTTCAGAAACCAAAGCTGCTTTTACTGTTTGGAAGCATTTTCCTTCATATGACCAATAATTTCAAAAATCAATTACTATAATTTGAACTGATGGGTATGTAGTAACCTGCCATGTGATGATTATAGCATTTATAAATGAAGAAGATCTTGCCATTTGGGGAAGCTGAAGTTGATCATTTATGTAAAAGGCTTAAGTCTGATGATTAGTAATACTTGAAAGAAGGAAAGGCAGATACAAGAGCTGATCCAGGATTACTGATGCTAATTCATGCACCAAGCCATAGTTCTTTCTTCCTAATTCCTATCTACCATGTTTTTGTTCTTTTAGTTAGCCAATAAATATAGTTTGTTACACAAAAGGGAAAAAGGGGGCTAAGAACATTTAGGAGCATATTTTCTGGATCAAATAGGCTAGGGTCATGTCCTGGTTCTAGTATCCATTTCCTTTGAGGCGTAGAGTAAGTAAAATAAGAGATGATGATAAGAACTACAACCTACTTGGGTTGCCTGGGTGGCTCAGTTGGTTAAGCGACTGCCTTCAGCTCAGGTCATGATCCTGGAGTCCCTGGATCGAGTCCCACATCAGGCTCCCTGCTCGGCAGGGAGTCTGCTTCTCCCTCTGACCCTCCCCCCTCTCATGTGCTTGCTCTCTCTCATTCTCTCTCTCTCAAATAAATAAATAAAATCTTTAAAAAAAAATTAAATTAAATTAAAAAAAAAA
>NW_028006372.1:0-200 GCF_054177405.1 Leptonychotes weddellii | reverse complement strand
TTTTTTTTTTTAAAGATTTTATTTATTTATTTGAGACAGAGAGAATGAGAGAGAGAGCACATGAGAGGGGGGAGGGTCAGAGGGAGAAGCAGGCTCCCTGCCGAGCAGGGAGCCCGATGCGGGACTCGATCCAGGGACTCCAGGATCATGACCTGAGCCGAAGGCAGTCGCTTAACCAACTGAGCCACCCAGGCGCCCTC
>NW_028006371.1:0-200 GCF_054177405.1 Leptonychotes weddellii | reverse complement strand
TTTTTAAAGATTTTTTTATTTATTTATTTGAGAGAGAGAGAATGAGAGAGAGCAAGCACAAGAGAGGGGGGAGGGTCAGAGGGAGAAGCAGACTCCCTGCCGAGCAGGGAGCCCGATGCGGGACTCGATCCCGGGACTCCAGGATCATGACCTGAGCCGAAGGCAGTCGCTTAACCAACTGAGCCACCCAGGCGCCCAAA
>NW_028006370.1:0-200 GCF_054177405.1 Leptonychotes weddellii | reverse complement strand
TTTTTTTTAAAGATTTTATTTATTTATTTGAGACAGAGAGAATGAGAGAGACAGAGAGCACATGAGAGGGGGGAGGGTCAGAGGGAGAAGCAGGCTCCCTGCCGAGCAGGGAGCCCGATGTGGGACTCGATCCCGGGACTCCAGGATCATGACCTGAGCCGAAGGCAGTCGCTTAACCAACTGAGCCACCCAGGCGCCCA
>NW_028006369.1:0-200 GCF_054177405.1 Leptonychotes weddellii | reverse complement strand
TTTTTTTTTTTTTTTTTTAAGATTTTATTTATTTATTTGAGACAGAGAGAATGAGAGAGACAGAGAGCACATGAGAGGGGGGAGGGTCAGAGGGAGAAGCAGGCTCCCTGCCGAGCAGGGAGCCCGATGCGGGACTCGATCCCGGGACTCCAGGATCATGACCTGAGCCGAAGGCAGTCGCTTAACCAACTGAGCCACCC
>NW_028006368.1:0-200 GCF_054177405.1 Leptonychotes weddellii | reverse complement strand
TTTTTTTTTTTTTTTAAAGATTTTATTTATTTATTTGAGACAGAGAGAATGAGAGACAGAGAGCATGAGAGGGAGGAGGGTCAGAGGGAGAAGCAGACTCCCTGCCGAGCAGGGAGCCCGATGCGGGACTCGATCCCGGGACTCCAGGATCATGACCTGAGCTGAAGGCAGTTGCTTAACCAACTGAGCCACCCAGGCGC
>NW_028006367.1:0-200 GCF_054177405.1 Leptonychotes weddellii | reverse complement strand
GCAGACTCCCTGCTGAGCAGGGAGCAGAAAAAGATTTACTGAGCACTTATTATGTGCCAGGAAACTTTTCTTAGGTGCTGGGAATGTTTCTGTGATTAGAGCAGATAAAAACTACTGCCCTCATCTAGCTCACATTCTAGTAAGGTAGGACAGACATTAAACATAGTAAGTAGATGCAGGATCTAGTTACAATGTAGCTG
>NW_028006366.1:0-200 GCF_054177405.1 Leptonychotes weddellii | reverse complement strand
TAGCTACATTGTAACTAGATCCTGCATCTACTTACTATGTTTAATGTCTGTCCTACCTTACTAGAATGTGAGCTAGATGAGGGCAGTAGTTTTTATCTGCTCTAATCACAGAAACATTCCCAGCACCTAAGAAAAGTTTCCTGGCACATAATAAGTGCTCAGTAAATCTTTTTCTGCTCCCTGCTCAGCAGGGAGTCTGT
>NW_028006365.1:0-200 GCF_054177405.1 Leptonychotes weddellii | reverse complement strand
TTTTTTTTTAAAGATTTTATTTATTTATTTGAGAGAGAGAATGAGATAGAGAGAGAGAGCATGAGAGGGGGGAGGGTCAGAGGGAGAAGCAGACTCCCTGCTGAGCAGGGAGCCCGATGCGGGACTCGATCCCGGGACTCCAGGATCATGACCTGAGCCGAAGGCAGTCGCTTAACCAACTGAGCCACCCAGGCGCCCTG
>NW_028006364.1:0-200 GCF_054177405.1 Leptonychotes weddellii | reverse complement strand
TTTTTTTTTTAAAGATTTTATTTATTTATTTGACAGAGACAGAGACAGCGAGAGCAGGAACACAAGCAGGGGGAGTGGGAGAGGGAGAAGCAGGCTTCCTGCTGAGCCGGGAGCCCGATGTGGGACTCGATCCCAGGACCCTGGGATCATGACCTGAGCCGAAGGCAGTCGCTTAACCAACTGAGCCACCCAGGCGCCCC
>NW_028006363.1:0-200 GCF_054177405.1 Leptonychotes weddellii | reverse complement strand
TGAGATATATGCAAAGTATGTCCTGTTTTTAATTGTTCCTTCCTTAGACACAGAAATAGTCTTGCATCTCCTGTACATCTGTGGTCTCCATCATTCCTCAGATCAGAAGTTGTTTCTGAAAATTGTCCAAACTACTGTTCTAGATCAGTTTCTGAGTCAGTGCAAGGTGGACCACCGCTCGATGATTTGTTTTCAGTCTA
>NW_028006362.1:0-979 GCF_054177405.1 Leptonychotes weddellii | reverse complement strand
GAAATCCAGGTCTCCTACTCCTCCGCCATCTTGCTCCGCCCCCCCTGCTTTAAGCTTTGATTGCAGAGGAATCCATTTCAAAGAGGCATCCTTAAAGGCTGTCTCAAATAAACAATGTTGCCAGGCCACCTTCCCCGACTGAGTCTCCTTTGTCTTAGAGATCTTGGTTGATTTTGATAATTGACCATTTAGGCCACTTGTTTTTTCTCTTCCTGTGCTTTAAATTCCCACTTTTAAATTTTTAATTTACCAATAAGGAGTGAGCCTAGGCTCCCACTCTTGACCCCAGTAAAGGCAGAAGCCTGGCCCCTGTGTGTGCTCTCTCTTGCTTGCTCACTCTCTCTCCCATGACCTTGCTGTGTGGTCCCAAGTGTGCTATGTAATTTCCAGATCTTGTAAGTAATAAGATGGTCATTATTGAAGGGCATATTGCAATCAAATAAGAACCACAAGGGTCGATCCAGGGGTAACATTAGTTTGGAAAGGGGAGATGTCTGTGGGAAGCTCACTGGGGCCCAGGTGAGTGCTCCCAGGCATTTTTAGCCAATAGCATGACTATGGATAGGCTGAGATGGCACAAAACAGCTACTCTCTAAGGATTACCAAATTCTGGTGAGCACAAGTCCTGGGCAGGTGGCCTGAGTGAGCCAGACCAGGGTAGGTAGGGAGCAGGAGACCCCAGACCCTCTGACCCAATAAAGGGGTGGCTATAACTCAAGCCTAAACAAAAGCTGTAATGGAGAGCTAGTATTGCAAATCCTCTGATTTTTCAATAAAAGCTCCCAATTGGATTTTTATGTAAGCTTTCCAGTTTTAAAATACTGTATGGATCAAACAAAATGTGTATAGTCAGGTTAAGGTCTGCAAAGGTCACCAGCATTTAAACCCCATTGTAACATGTCTTGACTTATATGACCTGCCCAGGAAGACAGAAACTACCATAGGCCAGATAGTGGGAGGATGAGGCAGTGGGGGGAGT
>NW_028006361.1:0-200 GCF_054177405.1 Leptonychotes weddellii | reverse complement strand
TTTTTTTTTTTTTTTTTAAGATTTTATTTATTTATTTGAGACAGAGAGAATGAGAGAGACAGAGAGCACATGAGAGGGGGGAGGGTCAGAGGGAGAAGCAGGCTCCCTGCCGAGCAGGGAGCCCGATGCGGGACTCGATCCCGGGACTCCAGGATCATGACCTGAGCCGAAGGCAGTCGCTTAACCAACTGAGCCACCCA
>NW_028006360.1:0-200 GCF_054177405.1 Leptonychotes weddellii | reverse complement strand
TTTTTTTTTTTTTAAAGATTTTATTTATTTTTATTTGAGAGAGAGAGAATGAGAGAGAGGGAGTACATGAGAGGGGGGAGGGTCAGAGGGAGAAGCAGACTCCCTGCCGAGCAGGGAGCCCGATGCGGGACTCGATCCAGGGACTCCAGGATCATGACCTGAGCCGAAGGCAGTCGCTTAACCAACTGAGCCACCCAGGC
>NW_028006359.1:0-200 GCF_054177405.1 Leptonychotes weddellii | reverse complement strand
GGATGCAGGATCTAGTTACAATGTAGCTGTAAAGTGCTGCCTTGTCTTTGCCCCCTGCTCAAAATAA
The DNA here is from genome assembly GCF_054177405.1 of Leptonychotes weddellii. Lineage (NCBI taxonomy): Eukaryota > Metazoa > Chordata > Mammalia > Carnivora > Phocidae > Leptonychotes > Leptonychotes weddellii. Next base: position 133 of record NW_028006359.1, on the reverse strand, counting down.
AGCTGTTACCTTTCTAGCCCTGTCCGCCATGGTGCTTAGCAGCCAGGGATGCATGGTCTCAGACATGTTTACCAAGTAAAACACTGACTTGAGGGGCGCCTGGGTGGCTCAGTCATTAAGCGTCTGCCTTCGG
>NW_028006358.1:0-200 GCF_054177405.1 Leptonychotes weddellii | reverse complement strand
TTTTTTTTTAAAGATTTTATTTATTTATTTGAGAGAGAGAATGAGAGAGAGAGAGAGCACATGAGATGGGGGAGGGTCAGAGGGAGAAGCAGACTCCCTGCCAAGCAGGGAGCCCGATGCGGGACTCGATCCCGGGACTCCAGGATCATGACCTGAGCCGAAGGCAGTCGCTTAACCAACTGAGCCACCCAGGCGCCCCT
>NW_028006357.1:0-200 GCF_054177405.1 Leptonychotes weddellii | reverse complement strand
TTTTTTTTTTTTTAAAGATTTTATTTATTTATTTGAGAGAGAGAGAATGAGAGAGAGCACATGAGAGGGGGGAGGGTCAGAGGGAGAAGCAGACTCCCTGCCGAGCAGGGAGCCCGATGCGGGACTCGATCCAGGGACTCCAGGATCATGACCTGAGCCGAAGGCAGTCGCTTAACCAACTGAGCCACCCAGGCGCCCCA
>NW_028006356.1:0-200 GCF_054177405.1 Leptonychotes weddellii | reverse complement strand
TTTTTTTTTTTTAAAGATTTTATTTATTTATTTGACAGAGACAGAGACAGCGAGAGCAGGAACACAAGCAGGGGGAGTGGGAGAGGGAGAAGCAGGCTTCCTGCTGAGCCGGGAGCCCGATGTGGGACTCGATCCCAGGACCCTGGGATCATGACCTGAGCCGAAGGCAGTCGCTTAACCAACTGAGCCACCCAGGCGCC
>NW_028006355.1:0-200 GCF_054177405.1 Leptonychotes weddellii | reverse complement strand
TTTTTTTTTTTTAAAGATTTTTTTTTATTTATTTATTTGAGACAGAGAGAATGAGAGAGAGAGAACACATGAGAGGGGGGAGGGTCAGAGGCAGAAGCAGGCTCCCTGCTGAGCAGGGAGCCCGATGCGGGACTTGATCCAGGGATTCCAGGATCATGACCTGAGCCGAAGGCAGTCGCTTAACCAACTGAGCCACCCAG
>NW_028006354.1:0-200 GCF_054177405.1 Leptonychotes weddellii | reverse complement strand
TTTTTTTTTTAAAGATTTTATTTATTTATTTGAGACAGAGAGAATGAGAGAGACAGAGAGCACATGAGAGGGGGGAGGGTCAGAGGGAGAAGCAGGCTCCCTGCCGAGCAGGGAGCCCGATGCGGGACTCGATCCCGGGACTCCAGGATCATGACCTGAGCCGAAGGCAGTCGCTTAACCAACTGAGCCACCCAGGCGCC
>NW_028006353.1:0-200 GCF_054177405.1 Leptonychotes weddellii | reverse complement strand
TTTTTTTTTTTTTATTCTTATGTTAATCCCCATACATTACATCATTAGTTTTAGATGAAGTGTTCCATGATTCATTGTTTGTGCATAACACCCAGTGCTCCATGCAGAATGTGCCCTCCTCAATACCCACCACCAGGCTAACCCATCCTCCCACCCCCCTCCCCTCTAGAACCCTCAGTTTGTTTTTCAGAGTCCATCGT
>NW_028006352.1:0-200 GCF_054177405.1 Leptonychotes weddellii | reverse complement strand
TTTTTTTTTTTTTTTTAAAGATTTTATTTATTTATTTGAGACAGAGAGAATGAGAGACAGAGAGCATGAGAGGGAGGAGGGTCAGAGGGAGAAGCAGACTCCCTGCCAAGCAGGGAGCCCGATGCGGGACTCGATCCCGGGACTCCAGGATCATGACCTGAGCCGAAGGCAGTCGCTTAACCAACTGAGCCACCCAGGCG
>NW_028006351.1:0-979 GCF_054177405.1 Leptonychotes weddellii | reverse complement strand
AATGTTGGTTTCATTCTTTTTTTTTTTTTAAAGATTTTATTTATTTATTTGAGACAGAGAGAATGAGAGAGAGAGAGCACATGAGAGGGGGGAGGGTCAGAGGGAGAAGCAGACTCCCCGCTGAGCAGGGAACCCGATGCGGGACTCGATCCCAGGACTCCAGGATCATGACCTGAGCCGAAAGCAGTCGCTTAACCAACTGAGCCACCCAGGCGCCCCAATACATTTCTATTTTAACTACATAGAATTAATATTTGCTGAAATCGAAGGAACAATTTTGGTTCTTCCATTAATTTTATTGCTTTATATGTGAATAGCAGGTTATTGCATTCAAGTGCCTAAGATAAAAGTCAATTTACAAGTTCATGTAAATGTATGTACCAAGATAAAGCTTCAGGCAAGATGCTATCTGGTGGCTCAGTGATATTAAAAAAAACTATTTTGTTTGTCTCTCTTCTCCCTTAATTTTGGCTTATCCTAATGGTGGTTTCCCCTTGGAAGCAAAGATAATAACCAGAAATCCCTAGGAATATATGTTTCTTGATTCATAATAAGCAAGAACAATAACGATAGTCTGTTCCCCAGTATTTCCAGCAATATACCAGGAAAGCACTGAATGAGAAGTCATATGTGCACAGCTGGACCTACTACTGTTCTTGGCATAATGATGCGTTGATTGGTTACTCTTATATTGCTCTATTCCTGAAAAAAATAACTGGCCAAGACACAAGATAGAATATCCTAAACTTGATCATTAAAAACAGAATGTATCATTAGTCCTATAAAAGTGTCATGGCTGATAATAATTAAAACATTCAAATCAGAATAGTGATTACCAAGGGAAATCGTGAATAGAGTGATGCCACAGATGCCTAACATGTTTATCCTTGAATATGATTTAACTTGAAAATAGAAATGATTTGACATTTCTCATGACTTTTTGAGTTCTATCCAAATAGAACATGTCAATCTTAAAACA
>NW_028006350.1:0-200 GCF_054177405.1 Leptonychotes weddellii | reverse complement strand
CTTTTTTTTTTTTTTTAAAGATTTTATTTATTTATTTGAGACAGAGAGAATGAGAGACAGAGAGCATGAGAGGGAGGAGGGTCAGAGGGAGAAGCAGACTCCCCGCCAAGCAGGGAGCCCGATGCGGGACTCGATCCCGGGACTCCAGGATCATGACCTGAGCCGAAGGCAGTCGCTTAACCAACTGAGCCACCCAGGCG
>NW_028006349.1:0-200 GCF_054177405.1 Leptonychotes weddellii | reverse complement strand
GGGGCGCCTGGGTGGCTCAGTTGGTTAAGCGACTGCCTTCAGCTCAGGTCATGATCCCAGGGTCCTGGGATCGAGTCCCGCATCGGGCTCCCTGCTCTGCGGGGAGCCTGCTTCTCCCTCTCCCACTCCCCCTGCTTGTGTTCCCTCTCTCGCTGTGTCTCTCTCTGTCAAATAAATAAATAAAATCTTAAAAAAAAAAT
>NW_028006348.1:0-200 GCF_054177405.1 Leptonychotes weddellii | reverse complement strand
TTTTTTTTTATTCTTATGTTAATCCCCATACATTACATCATTAATTTTAGATGAAGTGTTCCATGATTCATTGTTTGTGCATAACACCCAGTGCTCCATGCAGAATGTGCCCTCCTCAATACCCACCACCAGGCTAACCCATCCTCCCACCCCCCTCCCCTCTAGAACCCTGTTTGTTTTTCAGAGTCCATCGTCTCTCA
>NW_028006347.1:0-200 GCF_054177405.1 Leptonychotes weddellii | reverse complement strand
TTTTTTTTTAAAGATTTTATTTATTTATTTGACAGAGAGAGACACAGCGAGAGAGGGAACACCAGCAGGGGGAGGGGGAGAGGGAGAAGCAGGCTCCCCGCAGAGCAGGGAGCCCGATGTGGGACTCGATCCCAGGACCCTGGGATCATGACCTGAGCCGAAGGCAGTCGCTTAACCAACTGAGCCACCCAGGCGCCCTA
>NW_028006346.1:0-200 GCF_054177405.1 Leptonychotes weddellii | reverse complement strand
TTTTAAAGATTTTTTTTTATTTATTTATTTGAGACAGAGAGAATGAGAGAGACAGAGAGCACATGAGAGGGGGGAGGGTCAGAGGGAGAAGCAGGCTCCCTGCCGAGCAGGGAGCCCGATGCGGGACTCGATCCCGGGACTCCAGGATCATGACCTGAGCCGAAGGCAGTCGCTTAACCAACTGAGCCACCCAGGCGCCC
>NW_028006345.1:0-200 GCF_054177405.1 Leptonychotes weddellii | reverse complement strand
CGATGGACTCTGAAAAACAAACTGAGGGTTCTAGAGGGGAGGGGGGTGGGAGGATGGGTTGGCCTGGTGGTGGGTATTGAGGAGGGCACGTTCTGCATGGAGCACTGGGTGTTGTGCACGAACAATGAATCATGGAACACTTCATCTAGAACTAATGATGTAATGTATGGGGATTAACATAAGAATAAAAAAAAATAAAT
>NW_028006344.1:0-200 GCF_054177405.1 Leptonychotes weddellii | reverse complement strand
TTTTTTTTTTTTTAAAGATTTTATTTATTTATTTGAGAGAGAGAGAATGAGAGAGAGCACATGAGAGGGGGGAGGGTCAGAGGGAGAAGCAGACTCCCTGCCGAGCAGGGAGCCCGATGCGGGACTCGATCCAGGGACTCCAGGATCATGACCTGAGCCGAAGGCAGTCGCTTAACCAACTGAGCCACCCAGGCGCCCAA
>NW_028006343.1:0-200 GCF_054177405.1 Leptonychotes weddellii | reverse complement strand
GACGATGGACTCTGAAAAACAAACTGAGGGTTCTAGAGGGGAGGGGGGTGGGAGGATGGGTTAGCCTGGTGATGGGTATTGAGGAGGGCACGTTCTGCATGGAGCACTGGGTGTTATGCACAAACAATGAATCATGGAACACTACATCTAAAACTAATGATGTAATGTATGGGGATTAACATAAGAATAAAAAAAAAAAT
>NW_028006342.1:0-200 GCF_054177405.1 Leptonychotes weddellii | reverse complement strand
TTCCTCATTGTCTTCTCATCTACTCCTACATTGCTATTAAATCAAACACAAATTCCCACATTTTTTTAATTCTTATGTTAATCCCCATACATTACATCATCAGTTCTAGATGAAGTGTTCCATGATTCATTGTTCGTGCACAACACCCAGTGCTCCATGCAGAACGTGCCCTCCTCAACACCCACCACCAGACCAACCCC
>NW_028006341.1:0-200 GCF_054177405.1 Leptonychotes weddellii | reverse complement strand
TTTTTTTTTTTTTTTTTAAAGATTTTATTTATTTATTTGAGACAGAGAGAATGAGATACAGAGAGCATGAGAGGGAGGAGGGTCAGAGGGAGAAGCAGACTCCCTGCCGAGCAGGGAGCCCGATGCGGGACTCGATCCCGGGACTCCAGGATCATGACCTGAGCCGAAGGCAGTCGCTTAACCAACTGAGCCACCCAGGC
>NW_028006340.1:0-979 GCF_054177405.1 Leptonychotes weddellii | reverse complement strand
GGAGCCTCTGGAGCCTCATCATGGGAAGAACCTTGTTAAAAATAACTTTACAGAAAGTATAAATTATGTTTTTAGGGGCTATTTCATTTTTTATTCATCCAGATTTTTGTGAATATCTAAAATTCATACAGCAAGGTAAGGAGAACTTTTGTTCTTCTAGTAGAGGCAAAAACTTCAAAATGTAAAATTTTGGTTGGTTGAAGTAATGATTTAGTGTGAATTTCAGTTGGAAATAAATTGTTCCTCATATAAAAAGTACTTAATCTTACCTTTCCCATTTTGAACGTGAATGGAAGAAACAGTGCCTTTGGGCCCTTGAGGTGTTTGGAAAAACTAAGACTTTGCTTGATAATGACTTTATGTCCTGGGGCTTCCTTCCCAGTGTAGTCTGTTATCATTTAAGTGTTACTGTAGATTCTAACTGCCAGGAAAAAACTTAACTTGATAACCATCTCATGTAGGTACACAGAGCAATAAATGTTAACAAGTGCTGAAGGCATTACAGAATTTAAAGTATAGGACAAAAATGTTCTAATAATAATCCTCTGTGTTGGATGTCCCAAGACCACTCTCAGGTTCTGGTGTACTCCCAGTAATGGTTTTTTTACAACAGATGATTACAGATTAAAATCATCAGAGGTAAAAAAGATTCGTAAGGCAGAATCTAGGAGAAACCAGGTACAAGCTCCTAGTCCTAGTGGAGTATATCCTATGCTATGAAGAAGAGATACGTTAGTCTGATACAGAAACCATTTAAAAAGATTTTCATGCTGTAAGGTTAAAAAAAAAAAATGAGGGGGGCTTTAGTATCTGTCAGTAAGCAGATTTTGCTGCAACCTGTAATTTCGTGAGGCTTTCCTATCAGCCAGAGTTGTACTATATTGAACTTTTTTTTTTAATTTTTTTTTTTTAATTTTATTTATTTTTTTTTTGAGAGAGAGAGAATGACAGAGAATGAGAGGGGTGAGGGTCAAAGGGA
>NW_028006339.1:0-200 GCF_054177405.1 Leptonychotes weddellii | reverse complement strand
GAGTCAGCTTGAGTTTCTCTCTCCCTGTCCCTCTGCCCCTCCCTAGTATGTGTGCACTCTCTCTAAAATAAATAAATAAATCTTAAAAAAAAATAAAGATACAGGGTCACGATCACATCACAATGTTAGGTAAAAATAACAGAGTATAAAGTGAAATGTACAGTTTGGCAATTCCTCCAAAAGTTAAACAGAATCACCAT
>NW_028006338.1:0-200 GCF_054177405.1 Leptonychotes weddellii | reverse complement strand
TTCTTTTTTTTTTTTTTATTCTTATGTTAATCCCCATACATTACATCATTAGTTTTAGATGTAGTGTTCCATGATTCATTGTTTGTGCATAACACCCAGTGCTCCATGCAGAATGTGCCCTCCTCAATACCCACCACCAGGCTAACCCATCCTCCCACCCCCCTCCCCTCTAGAACCCTCAGTTTGTTTTTCAGAGTCCA
>NW_028006337.1:0-200 GCF_054177405.1 Leptonychotes weddellii | reverse complement strand
GCCTGGGTGGCTCAGTTGGTTAAGCGACTGCCTTCGGCTCAGGTCATGATCCTGGAGTCCCGGGATCGAGTCCCGCATCGGGCTCCCTGCTCGGCAGGGAGTCTGCTTCTCCCTCTGACCCTCCTCCCTCTCATGCTCTCTGTCTCTCATTCTCTCTCTCTCAAATAAATAAATAAAATCTTTAAAAAAAAAAAAAAAAT
>NW_028006336.1:0-200 GCF_054177405.1 Leptonychotes weddellii | reverse complement strand
TGTAAAGTAGGATGGGGCCCATTAGTCAACAATGGGAATTCAAAGGATCACCAAAGTTGATGGCTTCCAGCTATGAAAGGAACTGTTTTCCAACCCATTGACTGGAAGCTTTGAGAGAGAAAGAGAACTATGCTTCTGGTTTACAGTGTTTAATCACATTATTTGTTAGTTTTTGAAATCATCCCTAGAGGTAGCAGTTC
>NW_028006335.1:0-200 GCF_054177405.1 Leptonychotes weddellii | reverse complement strand
TTTTTTTTTTTTTTTAAGATTTTATTTATTTATTTGACAGAGAGAGACACAGCGAGAGAGGGAACACAAGTAGGGGGAGTGGGTGAGGGAGAAGCAGGCTTCCCGCGGAGCAGGGAGCCCGATGCGGGGCTCGATCCCAGGACCCTGGGATCATGACCTGAGCCGAAGGCAGACGCTTAACCGACTGAGCCACCCAGGCG
>NW_028006334.1:0-200 GCF_054177405.1 Leptonychotes weddellii | reverse complement strand
ATTTATTTATTTAAGATAGAGAGTGCGTGCACGAGTGGGGGGGCAGAGGGAGTGGGAGAAACAGACTCCCCACTGAGCAGGGAGTCCGATGTGGGGCTCGATCCCAAGATCTCTAGATCATGACCTGAGCCAAAGGCAGACACTTAACCAACTGAACCACCCAGGTGCCCCAATTCCCTTCCTTTTTTTTTTTTTTTTTT
>NW_028006333.1:0-200 GCF_054177405.1 Leptonychotes weddellii | reverse complement strand
TTTTTTTTTTTTTAAAGATTTTATTTATTTATTTGAGAGAGAGAGAATGAGAGACAGAGAGCATGAGAGGGAGGAAGGCCAGAGGGAGAAGCAGACTCCCTGCTGAGCAGGGAGCCCGATGCGGGACTCGATCCCGGGACTCCAGGATCATGACCTGAGCCGAAGGCAGTCGCTTAACCAACTGAGCCACCCAGGCGCCC
>NW_028006332.1:0-200 GCF_054177405.1 Leptonychotes weddellii | reverse complement strand
TTTTTTTTTTTTTAAAGATTTTATTTATTTATTTGAGACAGAGAGAATGAGAGACAGAGAGCATGAGAGGGAGGAGGGTCAGAGGGAGAAGCAGACTCCCTGCCGAGCAGGGAGCCCGATGCGGGACTCGATCCTGGGACTCCAGGATCATGACCTGAGCCGAAGGCAGTCGCCCAACCAACTGAGCCACCCAGGCGCCC
>NW_028006331.1:0-200 GCF_054177405.1 Leptonychotes weddellii | reverse complement strand
TTTTTTTTTTTTTAAAGATTTTATTTATTTATTTGAGACAGAGAGAATGAGAGACAGAGAGCATGAGAGGGAGGAGGGTCAGAGGGAGAAGCAGACTTCCTGCCGAGCAGGGAGCCCGATGCGGGACTCGATCCCGGGACTCCAGGATCATGACCTGAGCCGAAGGCAGTCGCCCAACCAACTGAGCCACCCAGGCGCCC
>NW_028006330.1:0-200 GCF_054177405.1 Leptonychotes weddellii | reverse complement strand
TTTTTTTTTTTAAAGATTTTATTTATTTATTTGAGACAGAGAGAATGAGAGACAGAGAGCATGAGAGGGAGGAGGGTCAGAGGGAGAAGCAGACTCCCTGCCGAGCAGGGAGCCCGATGCGGGACTCGATCCTGGGACTCCAGGACCATGACCTGAGCCGAAGGCAGTCGCTCAACCGACTGAGCCACCCAGGCTCCCCC
>NW_028006329.1:0-979 GCF_054177405.1 Leptonychotes weddellii | reverse complement strand
ATGCACAGGACAGTTTTACTCCTCCCCACCCCCCAAAAGAATTATCCAGCATGAAATGTCAGTATTACTGAAGTTGAAAAACCCAGATCTAGTTCCACCATTATCCTGAAAGCTTCATGAAGGCTGTCTCTTCTCTGGCTTGTTCATCACTGTGGTCCCACAACCTAGCAAATCATCCTATTGAATGAATTAGTGAGTAATATAAAGAAAGGGGCAAAATGGGTCAAGTTTCAAACATCTAGAGGCTATCCAAATGCAGAGAGCTCAGATTCCACCAGGCGTCCCATTCCATTGGGATGGTTTCATTGAAATAAGTATCCTCAGCTGGATCCTCCAGTAATCATCATTGTAGATTACTTCTACCGGAGACACAAGTATTCCTCTGTTGGCTCAACATCACACAGCATCAGGGAAATCCAAATCAAAACCTCAATGAGATATCACCTCACACCAGTCAGAATGGCTAAAATTAACAAGTCAGGAAACAACAGATGTTGGCGAGAATGCGGAGAAAGGGGAACCCTCCTACACTGTTGGTGGGAATGCAAGCTGGTGCAGCCACTCTGGAAAACTGTATGGAGGTTCCTCAAAAAGTAGAAAATAGAGATACCATACAACCGGCAATTGCACTACTGGGTATTTACCCCAAAGATACAAATGTAGGGATCTGAAGGGGTACGGGCACCCCGATGTTTATAGCAGCAATGTCCACAAGAGCCAAACTATGAAAAGAGACAAGATGTCCATCAACAGATGAATGGATAAAGAAGATGTGGTATATATATATACACACACACACACACACATATACATACACACACACAATGGAATATTATGCAGCCATCAAAAAAATGAAATCTTGCCATTTGCAATGACGTGGATGGAACTAGAGGGTATTATGCTAAGTGAAATAAGTCAATCAAAGAAAGACATGTATCATATGACCTCACTGATATGAGGAATTCTTAATCTCAGGAAA
>NW_028006328.1:0-200 GCF_054177405.1 Leptonychotes weddellii | reverse complement strand
TTTTTTTTTTTTTTTTAAAGATTTTATTTATTTATTTGAGAGAGAGAGAATGAGAGAGAACACATGAGAGGGGATAGGGTCAGAGGGCAAAGCAGACTCCCTGCCGAGCAGGGAGCCTGATGCGGGACTCGATCCAGGGACTCCAGGATCATGACCTGAGCCGAAGGCAGTCGCTTAACCAACTGAGCCACCCAGGCGCC
>NW_028006327.1:0-200 GCF_054177405.1 Leptonychotes weddellii | reverse complement strand
TTTTTTTTTTAAAGATTTTATTTATTCATTTGAGACACAGAGATACAGAGAGAGAGAGAGAGCATGAGCAGTGGGAGAGGCAGAGGGAGAGGAAGAAGCAGACTCCCTGCTGAGTCAGGAGCCCGATGTGGGACTCGATCCCAGGACCCTGGGATCATGACCTGAGCCGAAGGCAGACGCTTAACCATCTGAGCCACCCA
>NW_028006326.1:0-200 GCF_054177405.1 Leptonychotes weddellii | reverse complement strand
TTTTTTTTTTTTTTAAAGATTTTATTTATTTATTTGAGAGAGAGAGAATGAGAGACAGAGAGCATGAGAGGGAAGAGGGCAGAGGGAGAAGCAGACCCCCTGCTGAGCAGGGAGCCCGATGCGGGACTCGATCCCGGGACTCCAGGATCATGACCTGAGCCGAAGGCAGTCGCTTAACCAACTGAGCCACCCAGGCGCCC
>NW_028006325.1:0-200 GCF_054177405.1 Leptonychotes weddellii | reverse complement strand
TTTTTTTTTTTTTAAAGATTTTATTTATTTATTTTTTAGAGAGCGAGCGAGAGAGAAACAGCATGAGAGGGGAGAGGGTCAGAGGGAGAAGCAGGCTCCCCGCCGAGCCGGGAGCCCGATGTGGGACTCGATCCCAGGACTCTGGGATCATGACCTGAGCCGAAGGCAGACGCTTAACCATCTGAGCCACCCAGGCGCCC
>NW_028006324.1:0-200 GCF_054177405.1 Leptonychotes weddellii | reverse complement strand
TTTTTTTTTTATTCTTATGTTAATCCCCATACATTACATCATTAGTTTTAGATGAAGTGTTCCATGATTCATTGTTTGTGCATAACACCCAGTGCTCCATGCAGAATGTGCCCTCCTCAATACCCATCACCAGGCTAACCCATCCTCCCACCCCCCTCCCCTCTAGAACCCTCAGTTTGTTTTTCAGAGTCCATCGTCTC
>NW_028006323.1:0-200 GCF_054177405.1 Leptonychotes weddellii | reverse complement strand
GAGACGATGGACTCTGAAAAACAAACTGAGGGTTCTAGAGGGGAGGGGGGTGGGAGGATGGGTTGGCCTGGTGGTGGGTATTGAGGAGGGCACGTTCTTCATGGAGCACTGGGTGTTGTGCACGAACAATGAATCATGGAACACTTTATCTAGAACTAATGATGTAATGTATGGGAATTAACATAAGAATAAAAAAAAAT
>NW_028006322.1:0-200 GCF_054177405.1 Leptonychotes weddellii | reverse complement strand
TTTTTTTTTTTTTAATTTTTATTTATTTATTTGACAGAGAGACACAGCGAAAGAGGGAACACAAGCAGGGGGAGAGGGAGAGGGAGAAGCAGACTCCCAGCTGAGCAGGGAGCCCGATGCGGGGCTCGATCCCAGGACCCTGAGATCATGACCTGAGCTGAAGGCAGACGCTTAACGACTGAGCCACCCAGGTGCCCCTA
>NW_028006321.1:0-200 GCF_054177405.1 Leptonychotes weddellii | reverse complement strand
GTTGCCTCATACTGAGCTTCTGAGAACTTGGCTACCGCCCCAGAGACCAGGCAGAAAAGGAAAGCTTTGAAATGACCAAGAACACCCTGGATTGACTAAATGTGTATGGGAAAAAAAATACAATTAAGTTTATTTTACCAAGCAGGATGGAAGCTAGAGGTAACCAGTCATCGAGAAGAGTTTTAGAAAACTATAGTAGG
>NW_028006320.1:0-200 GCF_054177405.1 Leptonychotes weddellii | reverse complement strand
TTTTTTTTTTTTAAAGATTTTATTTATTTATTTGAGAGAGAGAGAATGAGAGACAGAGAGCACGAGAGGGAAGAGGGTCAGAGGGAGAAGCAGACCCCCTGCTGAGCAGGGAGCCCGATGCGGGACTCGATCCCGGGACTCCAGGATCATGACCTGAGCCGAAGGCAGTCGCTTAACCAACTGAGCCACCCAGGCGCCCC
>NW_028006319.1:0-200 GCF_054177405.1 Leptonychotes weddellii | reverse complement strand
CGAGCCCTCTCTGCAATGCCAGCTCCACGCAGGCAGGGACTCACCTGTTTTACTCCCTGTTGGGTCTTCATTGTCTACTTGGCACATGGCAAGTGCTCCATAAATATTTGAATGAATGAGTAGCGCATCTGCTTCCATTTGGATAGCAAGGTCAGGCCAAGTTGGGAATCCACTTCCCGCCACCTCCAGGGGGGTTGTCT
>NW_028006318.1:0-200 GCF_054177405.1 Leptonychotes weddellii | reverse complement strand
TGAGCCCTCTCTGCAATGCCAGCTCCACGCAGGCAGGGACTCACCTGTTTTACTCCCTGTTGGGTCTTCATTGTCTACTTGGCACATGGCAAGTGCTCCATAAATATTTGAATGAATGAGTAGCGCATCTGCTTCCATTTGGATAGCAAGGTCAGGCCAAGTTGGGAATCCACTTCCCGCCACCTCCAGGGGGGTTGTCC
>NW_028006317.1:0-200 GCF_054177405.1 Leptonychotes weddellii | reverse complement strand
AGTAGGAGACAGACAGGAAGGAGAAGAAGGGAAAGTGACGGTGAGGCTGCTAGCACAGGGAAAGGCTTGGGAAGTTATTGTGCAGGAAGACAGAATGATCAGGGCGCCTGGGTGGCTCCGTCAGTTAAGCATCCGCCTTCTGCTCAGGTCATGATCCCAGGGTCCTGGGATCGAGCCAGAGTCAGGCTCCCTGCTCAGCT
>NW_028006316.1:0-200 GCF_054177405.1 Leptonychotes weddellii | reverse complement strand
TATCATAACCTTCCTCCTTTTTGGTGAGTATAGTATTTTGGTTTTTTATTTTTTACCTCTCAGCTTCAAACTCACCCTTTTTGTCTGATATATGAAAAATGTTCCAGGTCCTATAAATGTTTTTTTGTTTTTTTCTCCTGTGGCTTGTGTGACCGAGTTCTGCCTGTAGGGGGCGCCTGAGCCGTGGCAGGAGAAGACTT
>NW_028006315.1:0-200 GCF_054177405.1 Leptonychotes weddellii | reverse complement strand
CGCCTGGGTGGCTCAGTTGGTTAAGCAACTGCCTTCGGCTCAGGTCATGATCCTGGAGTCCCGGGATCGAGTCCCATATCGGGCTCCTTGCTCAGCAGGGGGTCTGCTTCTCCCTCTGATCCTCCCCCCTCTCATGCTCTCTCTCTCTGTCTCATTCTCTCTCTCAAATAAATAAATAAAATCTTTAAAAAAAAAAAAAT
>NW_028006314.1:0-200 GCF_054177405.1 Leptonychotes weddellii | reverse complement strand
TTTTTTATTCTTATGTTAATCCCCATACATTACATCATTAGTTCTAGATGAAGTGTTCCATGATTCATTGTTTGTGCATAACACCCAGTGCTCCATGCAGAATGTGCCCTCCTCAATACCCACCACCAGGCTAACCCATCCTCCCACCCCCCTCCCCTCTAGAACCCTCAGTTTGTTTTTCAGAGTCCATCGTCTCTCAT
>NW_028006313.1:0-200 GCF_054177405.1 Leptonychotes weddellii | reverse complement strand
CGGGCGCCTGGGTGGCTCAGTTGGTTAAGCGACTGCCTTCGGCTCAGGTCATGATCCTGGAGTCCCGGGATCGAGTCCCGCATCGGGCTCCCTGCTCGGCGGGGAGTCTGCTTCTCCCTCTCCTGCTCCCCACTCTTGTGCTCTTTCTCTCTCTCACTCTCTCTCAAATAAATAAATAAAATCTTTAAAAAAAAAAAAAT
>NW_028006312.1:0-200 GCF_054177405.1 Leptonychotes weddellii | reverse complement strand
CGATGGACTCTGAAAAACAAACTGAGGGTTCTAGAGGGGAGGGGGGTGGGAGGATGGGTTGGCCTGGTGGTGGGTATTGAGGAGGGCACGTTCTGCATGGAGCACTGGGTGTTGTGCACGAACAATGAATCATGGAACACTTCATCTAGAACTAATGATGTAATGTATGGGGATTAACATAAGAATAAAAAATAAATAAT
>NW_028006311.1:0-200 GCF_054177405.1 Leptonychotes weddellii | reverse complement strand
TAGGGGGCGGAGCAAGATGGCGGAGGAGTAGGAGACCTGGATTTCGTCTCCTCTCAGGAATTCAGCTGGATAGGGATCAAACCATTCTGAACACCTACAAACTCAACAGGAGATCGAAGAAAGGAATAGCAACAACTCTCTGAACAGAAAAGCGACCACTTTCTGGAAGGTAGGACGTGCGGAGAAGTGAATCCGAGGCG
>NW_028006310.1:0-979 GCF_054177405.1 Leptonychotes weddellii | reverse complement strand
CCCCCCCCACCCCCACTCATGCTCACTTGCTCTCTCTCTCTCTCTCTCTCTAATAAATAAATAAAATCTTAAAAAAAAAAAGTGCTTCCAGCTTTTCATCTATATGTCTATGATGTCATTACTTCAGAAATATGAATTCCATTCAGGAATTCAGTTTTATGTTCTCATATATTAGTGGTTAATTTTTTTCTCTGAAGACTGAAAGAACACAAGGTTTTTTCTGGTTTAGATAGGAGACAGTAAATTAAAAAAAAAAAACATAGGAATTAGCCACTATTAAGAGCAATTATCTTTTCTAGAGAGTTCTATAGTTGTATCCTGAAGTAGTGTGCATTACTTCTTTCAATCAGCGTCTAATTTTATGGTTTGTGGTCGTTCTTCCTAGTTGACCTGTTGGGACTGTTAAATTGGCGTTCGAACTCCCAGAACATTAAACACAACTTAAAGAAGTTAATGGAAGTGGATGGAGGCGAGATTGTTAAGGTATGTTTATGTATTCGTCACAGTCACTATATCATTAGTTCAACATTTCAAATTAACGTTTGATTAATTGAGAGGACCATATGGTTCTTCTCCCTCCTCTTCTCCTGACCTCTTCAGTGGTCAGAAATATAAATCTTCTCCCTCCTCTTCTCCTGACCTCTTCAGTGGTCAGAAATATAAAACTTGTTACCTACACTGGAAAGCCCAAGTGCCAATTTTTAAGAAATGCTATTTTTAAACTCATTCTATTGTAACATAATTTCTCTGAATTTTTTTTTCAATATACTTTTTTTTTTTAATTTTATTTTGTCATGTTAGTCACCATACAATACATCATTAGTTTTTGATGTGGTGATCCACGATCCATTGTTTTCGTATAACACCCAGTGCTCCATGCAGTACGTGCCCTCCTTAATACCCATCACCGGGCTAACCAGTCCTCCCCACCTCCCTCCCTTCTACAGCCCTGTTTGTTTTTCAGAGTTCGTAGTCTCTC
>NW_028006309.1:0-200 GCF_054177405.1 Leptonychotes weddellii | reverse complement strand
TTTTTTTTTTTTTTAAAGATTTTATTTATTTATTTGAGAGAGAGAATGAGAGACAGAGAGCATGAGAGGGAGGAGGGTCAGAGGGAGAAGCAGACTCCCTGCCGAGCAGAGAGCCTGATGCGGGACTCGATCCCGGGACTCCAGGATCATGACCTGAGCCGAAGGCAGTCGCTTAACCAACTGAGCCACCCAGGCGCCCC
>NW_028006308.1:0-200 GCF_054177405.1 Leptonychotes weddellii | reverse complement strand
TTTTTTTTTTTTTTTTTAAGATTTTATTTATTTATTTGACAGAGAGAGACACAGCGAGAGAGGGAACACAAGCAGGGGGAGTGGGAGAAGAAGAAGCAGGCTTCCCGCCGAGCAGGGAGCCCGATGCGGGGCTCGATCCCAGGACTCTGGGATCATGACCTGAGCTGAAGGCAGACGCTTAACCGACTGAGCCACCCAGG
>NW_028006307.1:0-200 GCF_054177405.1 Leptonychotes weddellii | reverse complement strand
TTTTTTTTTTTTTAAAGATTTTATTTATTTATTTGAGACAGAGAGAATGAGAGACAGAGAGCATGAGAGGGAGGAGGGTCAGAGGGAGAAGCAGACTCCCTGCTGAGCAGGGAGCCCGATGCGGGACTCGATCCCGGGACTCCAGGATCATGACCTGAGCCGAAGGCAGTTGCTTAACCAACTGAGCCACCCAGGCGCCC
>NW_028006306.1:0-200 GCF_054177405.1 Leptonychotes weddellii | reverse complement strand
TTTTTTTTTTTTTAAAGATTTTATTTATTTATTTGAGACAGAGAGAATGAGAGACAGAGAGCATGAGAGGGAGGAGGGTCAGAGGGAGAAGCAGACTCCCTGCCGAGCAGGGAGCCCGATGCGGGACTCGATCCCAGGACTCCAGGATCATGACCTGAGCCGAAGGCAGTTGCTTAACCAACTGAGCCACCCAGGCGCCC
>NW_028006305.1:0-200 GCF_054177405.1 Leptonychotes weddellii | reverse complement strand
TTTTTAAAGATTTTATTTATTTATTTGAGACAGAGAGAATGAGAGAGACAGAGAGCACATGAGAGGGGGGAGGGTCAGAGGGAGAAGCAGGCTCCCCGCCGAGCAGGGAGCCCGATGCGGGACTCGATCCCAGGACTCCAGGATCATGACCTGAGCCGAAGGCAGTCGCTTAACCAACTGAGCCACCCAGGCGCCCCTAA
>NW_028006304.1:0-200 GCF_054177405.1 Leptonychotes weddellii | reverse complement strand
GCCGAAGGCAGACGCTTAATGACTGAGCCACCCAGGCGCCCCTCAAGTCAGTGTTTTACTTGGTAAACATGTCTGAGACCATGCATCCCTGGCTGCTAAGCACCATGGCGGACAGGGCTAGAAAGGTAACAGCTTTATTTTGAGCAGGGGGCAAAGACAAGGCAGCACTTTACAGCTACATTGTAACTAGATCCTGCATC
>NW_028006303.1:0-200 GCF_054177405.1 Leptonychotes weddellii | reverse complement strand
TGGGGGTGGCTGGGTGATAGACATTGGGGAGGGTATGTGCTATGGTGAGCGCTGTGAATTGTGTAAGACTGATAAATCAAAGACTTGTACCACTGAAACAAATAATACATTATATGATAAAAAAAGAAGAAGCAGATAGTAGGAAGGGAAAAATGAAGGGGGGGGAATTAGAGGGGGAGACAAACCATGAGATACTATGG
>NW_028006302.1:0-200 GCF_054177405.1 Leptonychotes weddellii | reverse complement strand
TTTTTTTTTTTTTAAAGATTTTTATTTATTTATTTGACAGAGAGAGAGATAGCGAGAGCAGGAACACAAGCAGGGGGAGTGGGAGAGGGAGAAGCAGGCTTCCTGCCGAGCAGGGAGCCCGATGTGGGACTCGATCCCAGGACCCTGGGATCATGACCTGAGCCGAAGGCAGACGCTTAACGACTGAGCCACCCAGGCGC
>NW_028006301.1:0-200 GCF_054177405.1 Leptonychotes weddellii | reverse complement strand
TGTATCGTAGGTCTTCACAGTAATTGGTCTTGAATCAAAATTATAAGAGTATACATCAAGTAAGTATTTTATTGGTAAAACTGGAGGGCTTTTTATTGAGTTTGTCTCCCCAACTCTCTTGGGGATATCCCAAACTGTATTGTCCTCCCAGTCATATTGGTATATCTTTGATTTATCTAACAATCAATCAATCAAACAAT
>NW_028006300.1:0-200 GCF_054177405.1 Leptonychotes weddellii | reverse complement strand
CTTGAGGGGTATCTTCTAGTATTATTATGCCTTATGATTAAGGTCAATGGAATCACTTCCACTGACTCTTGGTTGGAGCAATCATAAAACTCCCACCAGGTTTACAAGAAGGGAACATGGACCCACCTCTTCAAGGAAGGAGTGTCAAAGTTGTAAGATTAGATGAAATGAGAAGTATTGTTGCATTCATTTAAGAAAAT
>NW_028006299.1:0-980 GCF_054177405.1 Leptonychotes weddellii | reverse complement strand
CTCACACCGACCTGGTACATTTGCAAAACCCGCTTAGGAGAATTAACCACATCTGAGGCAAACAGATAATGTGCTAAGAGTTTTATCTTCTTCTGGATTTCTCCAGCATCATTTGGTTCCTCACCAAGGTGAAGTTTGTAGGGGGAAGGAAAAATAATTTTCCTTCTACTCTTCTAGGTTCTTGGCTGAGACACACCTATAATAAAAAGACAGATTAACAGAAGAAAAACAGAATTTAATAACATGTATACCTCCTGTATACCCAGGAGATACCAAGGAAAACTGAGTAACTCCCCAAAATGGCCTAAGCCATCCCCTTAAATAACAGCTCCAGCTAAAGACTAGAAGATGTTGGGGGATGGGGAGGCCAGTTATGAGAAGTTACCCTGAAAAGCCCAGTAAACAAGGGTAAGGTGGTTATGCAGATTTAAATCCATGCCTTCTCCACTGATAAATTTCTAGAGATTTAGAGTCAGATTTAGTTTCCCTGGTACACAGAGAGACACCTTTACAAATGGAGATGTCCCTTATAAATGTAAATTGTTCTGATAAAAGAGCAACTGTTACTTGGTGTTTAGAACTTCTATCTGCAGTTTCTTAAAAATAATCAGCTCAAGGTAATCTTTATGTCAAAGAGCCATATTTTGGGGTGACATATTTTGCTCCCGTACATTTGCATCTTTGAGACTTGAGTCTCTCCATGTGTTGTCAAGGGGCAGATTGTGGACAGTTTGTCCTAAATCCAATGGTTGTATATGGCATTGATTTGAACAGTGACTTTTCAAAGAGACAACATGATTCAGGAAGCCAAGAAACAACAGCACTTCAGAATTCATGGCACCAACGGAATGATTATTACTTAAGCCACCATTAATAGGGATGGCAGATACACTAAGGAGTTGAGCTACTGGGGGGATAGCTGGGGTGGATATGGTTTCCCGACTCTTCTTTGTGGTGTGGGGAGGAAAAAGTTTTCCTCT
>NW_028006298.1:0-200 GCF_054177405.1 Leptonychotes weddellii | reverse complement strand
TAATTTTTTTTTTATTCTTATGTTAATCCCCATACATTACATCATTAGTTTTAGATGAAGTGTTCCATGATTCATTGTTTGTGCATAACACCCAGTGCTCCATGCAGAATGTGCCCTCCTCAATACCCACCACCAGGCTAACCCATCCTCCCACCCCCCTCCCCTCTAGAACCCTCAGTTTGTTTTTCAGAGTCCATCGT
>NW_028006297.1:0-200 GCF_054177405.1 Leptonychotes weddellii | reverse complement strand
TTTTATTTTTTTTATTCTTATGTTAATCCCCATACATTACATCATTAGTTTTAGATGAAGTGTTCCATGATTCATTGTTTGTGCATAACACCCAGTGCTCCATGCAGAATGTGCCCTCCTCAATACCCACCACCAGGCTAACCCATCCTCCCACCCCCCTCCCCTCTAGAACCCTCAGTTTGTTTTTCAGAGTCCATCGT
>NW_028006296.1:0-200 GCF_054177405.1 Leptonychotes weddellii | reverse complement strand
TTTTTTTTTTTTTAAAGATTTTATTTATTTATTTGACAGAGAGAGACACAGCGAGAGAGGGAACACAAGCAGGGGGAGTGGGAGAGGGAGAAGCAGGCTCCCCGCAGAGCAGGGAGCCCGATGTGGGACTCGATCCCAGGACCCTGGGATCATGACCTGAGCCGAAGGCAGTCGCTCAACCGACTGAGCCACCCAGGCGC
>NW_028006295.1:0-200 GCF_054177405.1 Leptonychotes weddellii | reverse complement strand
TTTTTTTTTTTTTTTAAGATTTTATTTATTTATTTGAGAGAGAGAGAATGAGAGACAGAGAGCATGAGAGGGAGGAGGGTCAGAGGGAGAAGCAGACTCCCCGCCGAGCAGGGAGCCCGATGCGGGACTCGATCCCGGGACTCCAGGATCATGACCTGAGCCGAAGGCAGTCGCTTAACCAACTGAGCCACCCAGGCGCC
>NW_028006294.1:0-200 GCF_054177405.1 Leptonychotes weddellii | reverse complement strand
TTTTTTTATTGTTATGTTAATCCCCATACATTACATCATTAGTTTTAGATGTAGTGTTCCATGATTCATTGTTTGTGCATAACACCCAGTGCTCCATGCAGAACGTGCCCTCCTCAATACCCATCACCAGGCTAACCCATCCTCCCACCCCCCTCCCCTCTAGAACCCTCAGTTTGTTTTTCAGAGTCCATCGTCTCTCA
>NW_028006293.1:0-200 GCF_054177405.1 Leptonychotes weddellii | reverse complement strand
GGTGCCTGGGTGGCTCAGTTGGTTAAGCGACTGCCTTCGGCTCAGGTCATGATCCTGGAGTCCCAGGATCGAGTCCCGCATCGGGCTCCCTGCTCGGCAGGGAGTCTGCTTCTCCCTCTGACCCTCCTCCCTCTCATGCTCTCTGTCTCTCATTCTCTCTCTCTCAAATAAATAAATAAAATCTTAAAAAAAAAAAAAAG
>NW_028006292.1:0-200 GCF_054177405.1 Leptonychotes weddellii | reverse complement strand
TTTTTTTTTTTAAAGATTTTATTTATTTATTTGAGACAGAGAGAATGAGATACAGAGAGCATGAGAGGGAGGAGGGTCAGAGGGAGAAGCAGACTCCCTGCCGAGCAGGGAGCCTGATGCGGGACTCGATCCCGGGACTCCAGGATCATGACCTGAGCCGAAGGCAGTCGCCCAACCAACTGAGCCACCCAGGCGCCCCA
>NW_028006291.1:0-200 GCF_054177405.1 Leptonychotes weddellii | reverse complement strand
TCTGCTTAACCGAAAAAATAGAAACTGCCAGTTATTTTACCAGCAAAAACGGGATTGGTGGGGAATAAAAGGGAAAGGCGATTTCAGACAAAAAGCTGTGGCAAAACCATAGGCCAGTCCCGAGAATAAAGGGGAGGTAAGCTCTTCTTTTTGGAGAGAAAGGGTCAGTTGGGAAGGCTGTTATAAAAGCCCATCGGGGC
>NW_028006290.1:0-200 GCF_054177405.1 Leptonychotes weddellii | reverse complement strand
GTGGCCTGGTGGTGGGTATTGAGGAGGGCACGTTCTGCATGGAGCACTGGGTGTTGTGCACGAACAATGAATCATGGAACACTTCATCTAAAACTAATGATGTAATGTATGGGGATTAACATAAGAATAATAAAAAAAAATTATACATGATTTACTTCTAATGTCCAATGATTGAGTCAGGACTCTCAACTTCAAGTGAT
>NW_028006289.1:0-200 GCF_054177405.1 Leptonychotes weddellii | reverse complement strand
TTTTTTTTATTCTTATGTTAATCCCCATACATTACATCATTAGTTTTAGATAAAGTGTTCCATGATTCATTGTTTGTGCATAACACCCAGTGCTCCATGCAGAATGTGCCCTCCTCAATACCCACCACCAGGCTAACCCATCCTCCCACCCCCCTTCCCTCTAGAACCCTGTTAGTTTTTCAGAGTCCATCGTCTCTCAT
>NW_028006288.1:0-980 GCF_054177405.1 Leptonychotes weddellii | reverse complement strand
GGCTCAGTTGGTTAAGCGACTGCCTTCGGCTCAGGTCATGATCCTGGAGTCCCGGGATCGAGTCCCGCATCGGGCTCCCTGCTCGGCAGGGAGTCTGCTTCTCCCTCTGACCCTCCTCCCTCTCATGCTCTCTGTCTCTCATTCTCTCTCTCGCAAATAAATAAATAAAATCTTTAAAAAATAAATAAATAAATAAATAGATATAATTTGTTATATAGCAATAGATAACTAATATATCACATAATAATAGTAACACAAAAAATTTAATAATACTTTACTAGAATATAATCTCCTTGAAAAAAAGAATCAGGTCTGTGTCTCACCACTAGAACCTCAGTACATGGCCCAAAGTCAGTATTCAATACATATTTGTGGGTTAAATGAATGATAAGACTTTAGTTACATTGACTGGTATTATGTTATTCATTATACATGTATTTTCTCATGTAATTCTCATAGCTGTTCTATAAGGTATATTTTTTATCTTTGTTTTACAGATCAGTAACGTGAGATGTAGCAAGATGAGGTATGCACATTGTGGAATCTCTGACTCCAGGACCTAAGGCTTAACACGGGAGTCTGTGGCAGTCCCGTGGACTTCGATCTAGCCACCATGAGATGTGCTTTTGTACTGGCTCTACTTTCAGCTAGAGACATGTTCTTCTCACACCTCACCTCAGAACTCTGACAACTGAGCCAAAACGTGCCAAAGCTCCTGTGGAGGTGTAACTGCCATATGGTCTCGCAAGAAAGCATGAGAACAAGCTCAGTTGCTTCGGATGGGAAGACCCAATTCTGCTTCTAGAGGAGGAAGGAGGGGCAGGACCCACACAGGGCAAATAGGAGTAAGTCATTGTCCCTCTCAGCAGGGCCTGCTCCTCTCACCATGGTTTTACACAAGTCAGATCTCTTGCATTGGCAGCAAAGCTTTAGGCTGGTTCGGAACGGTAGAAGCAAAGGGCCCAGATCTAGGCAAGATC
>NW_028006287.1:0-12081 GCF_054177405.1 Leptonychotes weddellii | reverse complement strand
GGGTTTTCCACATAAAGTATCATATCATCTGCAAAGAATGAGAGTTTGACTTCTTCTTTGTTGGCTACCATCTTTCTAGAAGCCGCTGTTGCTATCCTAGGAGGCCATGTGTCCTCAATATGATCACGGGTCACCTATGTCAAAACGAAAATTTACGTCTCCAATACCTTGAGCCAGGTGGCCCTGTGGTAGAGGAATCGGGGCATGTACTTCCGAACTTCAAGGGATTCACTGCTCTCCTGATCCTGGTCTTCATGAACTTTTCCCACTTTGCCCCCAGAATGTTGATCTGGGTGAATCAGCCATGGTCAACACTTCCATGTAAGGGAGCCAGAGTTTGTCAGTTAATTGGGTGGGCATCATTTGAATCTCAAATTTAAAATCTTCTTAGGACACTCCTTTAGGGCATCTCACATGTGAAATTGGGATTGGAGGGGACGCCTGGGTGGCTCAGTCAGTTAAACATCTGCCTTTGACTCAGATCATGATCTCAGGGTCCTGGGATTGAGCCCCGTGTTAGGCTCTCTGCTCAGCAGGGAGTCTGCTTCTCCCTTTCCCTCTCCCTCTGTGCTCTCTTTAAAAAAAATAAAATTGGGATTTGAAAGTGGGTCAATATAGGGCTTTCTACTTTTTCATAATTTTGGACAGGAGCAATACTTAGAAGATTTGGGCATTTTTCATGTACCAGGCACTGAGTCGAGTCATTCCCGTGCACCGTGTCTCTTAGTCTTTTCCATAACTTCTTGACATAGATCTCTGTTTTGCAGATAAGGAAACTGAGATTTAAAAGGTTAGATAAGTTGCTAAGGTCCAAGCAGGCCTGAGCAAGGATTTGAACCTTTCCATCTGATCCCTGAGCTCTTAGCTGGTAGGATAGAATCGACCTGGCAGAAATATAGTCTTGGCATTTGGTGGCTTGTGGTCTGTCTCCGCTCTCAGACTTAACCTCTTTGTACATAACTAACTTCTTTCAGTTTGAATTCACACTTACAAAATTGGAATAACACCTAACTTACTGAGTTGCAGCGAATATTAAAAGGAGAACATAGTGAATTACCTTGAACATTGATGAACTGCAAGGGTACTCAGTAAAGGATCACATTTCCCTGTGACTTATGGGCGTTTCCCCCCTAATACCTGGAAAGAATTTAGCACCATGCCTGGCCCATTGGGACCAATCAGTAACATTATTAGCTAACATTTACTCAGCACCTGTCATATGCTGGACTCCACGCCCCATACTTTGCAGGAGACATGCCTCTAAACCGCACAACTATCACATGCTATAGATACTATTTTGGGGCCCATTTTAGAGAGTGGCTGGGTGATTTTCTCCTGGTAAGTGGTGGAGCTGGGATTGAGGCTCAGAGTAGAAGTTCTGAGTTGGTCCCATAGTGTATAGGCTGCTGTAGTTCATTATAATGCTATTTTTAAACTCTGTGAGTCTATGATTGGCTTGTAATATCTCCTTTCCATCACAGCTGAAGTGATATCTCTCTTTTGAACTCCAGTGACCTTTACTGTCTATCTAAATCAGCAGATAATAGATCATGCCCTTGAATTTAGTGTGGCCTTTTATACTTTCCAAAGTGTGTAAATCACTATTCCCTTTGTTCATTCATTGAGTTGGTCACTCAGTCACTCAGCAAACATCATTGTGTCTATCATATTCCAGACACTGTGGAGGTGCTGAGGGTACAATGGAGAACAGAAGGGGCATGGTGTCTATTAAAGGGAGAGCAAGATTTCATGGGATCCAAACCTCCCCATTTGGAGGGCCCTCTTTTGGAAGAGAACATTAAATTACATATACAAAGTTAAATTAAGGACCTCAGAAGGGACCTGTGCAGGCTCTGGGTCCTGAAACTTAAACTCATGAGCTCAGTGATGAACACGCTACTGGAACTCGCCATTATGGATTTTAGAATTCTAGATTCTGGTGAAGCCCAGATACAGCAGGGAGGCCTTGAGGCCCTGATAGCCATCAACAGACCAAATCAAAACATAAATATGACTGCAGACCTCAAAGAACTGTGAAAATCCTTGCTGCAGATGGCCTCAAAGGGGTTAATCTAACAGTTGAATTTCCTCAATGTGCCGTACGTAAAGTTTCCTAAGAGTCCTTTTCCCCAAGGTGGCCCAATTATATTAGTGCCAATATAGAGCAGTAATTCTCAATCTAGAAGACACATGACAATATCTGGAGAATTTTTTGTTGTCACAATTAGGGGTGGGTGGGTGGGTGCTCTTGTCATGGAGTGGGTGGGGGCCAGGGATGCTGCTAACATCTTGCAATTCATGGGAGCAGCCCCACAGCAAAGAGTTATTCGGCTGTCAATGGTGCTGAGATTTTTTTAGAGGATGTAGAGAAGTCTTATACGTAAGTAACTAATTAGCCAATTAGGTAAATAACTAATCAGTTAGCTAACCAACCAGCTAATGCTGGACCTGTTTTGACTGAATTGATGCAGACTTTTTTCTCCCAATGAATAATTGGTCAATCTGTGGGTGGGAAAGCCTGCTAATTTGGTTATCTTATAGAACCAGCCTCTCTGTTCAGTTACAATGCCAATGGCACTGTGCATGTGTGTGCCTAGGTGCGTGTGCAGGTGTGTGTAGGTGTGTGAAATTACATGGCAGATGAATAGCTTTTTCCTTGACCTGAAGTTTCCAGTGTGGTTCTCTACCAGGCACAGTGTTGAACTCTCTACACAGATTATCCACTTTAATCCTCACTTCAACACTGTGGATGGAATTATCCCCATTTCAGGGACAAGAACCCTGAGCCCCAGCAGGTAATAGGAGCAGGTGCCAGTCTAGACTCTTCAGCCCCAAAGGCCTGGCTGTTAGCTGGGATCTCTGAAAGGTCATCGCTCCACACCCTCCTCAATGAGTTTTGCTCTTCCGTGAGACATTTGCATTATTATTTTCCCGATTTAAAAAAAAATTTAAGTAAGTTTAACCTCACCCCTAGCAGTGAGGTCCTGGAATTATGGGTTCAATGCATTAGCATATGTTATTTTTCTAGTAAATTTTGAGGAAACACCACTTTAAAACCACAATGTTAAATTACTTCTTGCCAATATCAAAATGAATTTTTAATGATCAAGCACTATATAAGTGGAAATTATTGCAATAATGGAATAATTAATCCATGTGAGGGTCATGGAGCACCCTCCAGAAAAGGTTTGAATGGCCAAATTAGGTAAAATCAGCAAAATAAAGAGTGATGATAAAGGAAGATTAAAGGAACACTTTTTTAAGGGCCTCCTGTGATTACGTGCAATCAAAGGAGAGCTAGTGGGTTAGCTCATTTCTGCCAAGCGGTTACATGGTGTTCAAGTTGATAAAGGACCCTGCAGTAACTTTCAAGCAGAGAAATGGGAATTAGTGACATTCCCTCTCCAATTACTAATTTTATGGAAACACAAACAACCCGGCAAAGGGACATTTGTCTGTTCCGAGGCTTTCCGTGAACAAATACATTTGATAGGACACGACACTTGGAGTGAAACAGGCGTTGATTTTTGATGTACCCTGGAGTTCTTTTATTTTGTTGTCAATAGGTTTTGTAATTGATTGGGGGGAAAGATACAATAGGGCAAGAACAATACCAGGGTTATTGCAAGAGTTCCAGAGGAATGATTTGTGTCAAAGCAGGTGAGTATTTTTTTTTTTAACTTATATGTAGTGCTGTTCACAAGCTAAATTCTTATTGATTTAGCCTCTCCCCCCACCTCCCTCTATTTGGCTGGGATAAACCCTTGTGGCAAATCGTCTATGAATAAAATTGTCAACATCTCCTAGGAATGATTCAATCTATGGTATTTGTAGACTTCAAATATGAGTGTGGTTGGCATAGCGTAAGGAACATAACTGCCAGAATACAAGGAAAGCAGATGGATTCCTCCACCTGGTTATGATTAACACACTTCCTCAAAGTTCCTTGACCAAGATTTGTAAATACTGACTGTTGTGGTTTATTGAAGTGTTTCCTGTAATTCCCCATATATGTTCACCTTCTTGCCAACGTCAAGAAATGCTTTGATGGAATAGATGCACGATAATCTCATCTTTTATAATCCTCATGATTCCCCCACTAGCCTTGGGAAGTAGAAAGGAGCTTTGTCTTGGATTCTCACAGTGTCTTTGAGACCTTCCTTATGGCCGTTACTGCAGTCTATGAAATTTATTGTTCATCATCTGTCTTCCCACCTGCACCATGGGCTTGTGCAAAGCAACTTTCCATAGGGCTTTAAACATAGCAGGTATCCAGCAAGTGTCCATTAAATGAATGAATCACTCTTTCTCTGAACTCTTTTCTCTAGACCAGTGATTTTCAACAGGGGGCAGTGTTGCCCCTCGGGGTGTATCTAGCAATATCTGGAGACATTTTGGGTATCCCTAGTGGGGATAGGTACTACTGGTATTGAGTGAGCAGAGGTCAGGGATGCTGCTAAACATCGTACAGGGCACAGAACCACCCCACCCCCAGCAAAGAATGATCTAGCCTCAAACATCAGTAGTGCCAGAGTGGAGAAGCCTTGCTCTAGAGGTATCTCATACAAACCTAGAAAGGGAGATGGATTTTCTGTGAAGGTGATAGAGCTAAAGCCTCTCATTCACTTGTACCAGCTCTTCCCAGGACCTGGGAGGCACCATAACAATACACTCACGTGACCATGTGTTTTTGTCCAATTTGCAAATGTAGGTGGCTACTGGCAGTTTTTGGATATGGCTAAGGGAAAGACCTGGGAATTCATTTGACTTGGGTTTAGTGGAATATACATATGTGGTTCTTGGTCACCATCTGTATAGTTAAGTTACGGCTCATTTTACTACTTATTGCTCAATATTCTGGAATGGCTTGCAGACTAATCTTAATGCCCACTTTGCCGTCTTCCCCAGCACAGTGATACAAAGGTATAAGCTAGAGGTTCTATAGGGATATGAGTATTTCCTAGGCACTCAGCACTTGATGTATGTGGGTAGTGGAGGAGATACAAGGTTTAAAATATATGGAGCCAGAAGCCAGTCCATGTGAAATTTCTCCAGCATCAAATGTATAAATTGAAGCAGAGGATTAATTTCTCATTGATGCATGACACAACAGAATTTCTTTCCTACCTGAATACACTTGATAGTATACTGTATACAATTTTAAAAGCACTGGAGATTTTTATTATTTTTAAAAAGTGATGCCAAATAAAATTTACCATAGTTCTCAAATTGTAGGGCATAAACCTGGAGCAGTATTATGAAGGCAAGTACATCTGTATATGGAGTCACATGTGTTATGTATCCCAATTATCCAATGGTATGAAACCAATTTCAATTAACCGTGTTAGAGAAAGGTCTGAATTACATGACTTTTTAATGGAAAATGTTAAAAAATTATTGTTATAAGAAAGGCTGTCGGGCGCCTGGGTGGCTCAGTTGGTTAAGCGACTGCCTTTGGCTCAGGTCATGATCCCAGGGTTCTGGGATCGAGCCCCACATTGGGCTCTCTGCTCGGCGGGAAGCCTGCTTCTCCCTCTCCCACTCCCCCTGCTTGTGTTCCCTCTCTTGCTGTGTCTCTGTCAGATAAATAAAAATCTTAAAAAAAAAAAAAAAGAAAGGCTTTCAAATGGTATACAGCCTAAAATTGTGGAAAAGAGATTTATTATAGAGGTACATCAGGCAGTGAATTAATAAGAACCATTATATTATTTTTCTGGATCTTGTGACACTTGTGGTATTTTCAGCTTTTTAAAATTCATGGTTTATTGGGGTGCTTGGGTGGCTCAGTTGGTCAAGCGTCCGACTCTTGATTTCAGCTCAGGTCATGATCTTAGGGTCCTGGGATCGAGCCCAGTGTCGGGTTCTCCACTCGGCAGGGAGTATGCTTGTCTCCTGCTCCTTCTGCCCCTCCCCCTACTTGCATGCCCTCTCTCTCTCTCAAATAAATAAATCTTAAAAAAATAAAATAAAATTAATGGTTTCTTATTTCATAAATATTCACTTCTGTGCCTAATTTTATATTCTTGTATTATTATTCTTAGTTTGGGTCTCCAAATTGTATAAACTTCAGACCCTACATAAGCAGGATCCTTCTCTGCCTACAGCTCCATTATTCCCTGAACCCAGATGACTCATGCACAGATATCTCTAGCCTAGACCTATCTCATGAGTTCCTTTGAGTGCTAGACTCATTAAATCACCTTGACGTCAGCTTTGGGATACCTAGAATTTCAGAGGAATCTCCAAACCCAGTATGTCCAAAGTCAGTCTCATAATACAACTCCCCCTACCCCTTTCCTCCAACCTAGTGTTCTGTCAGTGTTTTCTCTTAAGGAATGGGAAATTCCTATTTGAAAACCTGGAAGTCTAGTCTTAGTCATAGTCTTGAGACCTCTTTTTCTGCCACCCCTTTTCCAAGTTCGTGGTGTCCTGCCAATTTCATGTTTTGAGTCTCTCTTACACTCATTTGTTGTTCTCATCTCTACCACCACCACTTCTCTGGTCCAAGGCACCATTTTGATGTCTTAGACTCTGAGAACCTCCAGATGCCCATTGGTTTCACCCCTGGCCTTTTTTTAAAATCACTCTCTAGAGGATCATCTTTGTGAAACACAAATCTAATTATGCCAGGTCCCTGTGCAAACCCTTCAATGGCTCTTCAGTGCTCTCTCTCTCTCTCTTTTTTTTTAAAGATTTTATTTATTTATTTGACAGAGAGAGACACAGCGAGAGAGGGAACACAAGCAGGGGGAGTGGGAGAGGTAGAAGCCGGCTTCCCGCTGAGCAGGGAGCCCGACGTGAGGCTTAATCCCAGACCCTGTGATCATGACCCGAGCTGAAGACAGGTGCTTAACAACTGAGCCACCCAGGCGCCCTATTGCTCTTAAGATTATTAAACAAGCAACTGAAGAAAGACTTTAAAAATGACCTAAAAATATGTTCTCACTCCCGGTCTCTGTGCTTTCTCCTGGGGTAGGACCTTTGCACATTCTCTACCTCTGTCACTTCCCCCTGGTGCATTCCTGTACATTCTTAGGTCTCTACACAAGAATCACTTCCCATGGAACCCTTTCTTGACTTTCTGAATGGTTTAAATCTCCCATTATAGGCTCTTACTACAGAGAATCCATTCGGAGCAACTGTCATGGTTGCAATCTTAAATTGGCATTTGTTACTTTTTAATGAATGTCTCTTTCCTGCTAGATGGTAAGTCCACGAGGGCAGGGACTAAGCCTGGTCTGCCCATCACCATATCATTAGCATTTACATAATATTTGACCATAGTTGGTGATCTATAAATATTTGCTGAATGAGTGAATTAAGAAATGGTATATGGGGGACTTAGTCACAGAAGATAATTTCCAAGATGGCTAAGGCAAAGGCATTTCATTGCATGTGACAATTTTGATGGATGGGATAGCTCTCAGAGCAGAGTGTTGAGCAGGATCCCGAGGCTGCATTCAGGCTCAGCTGAATGGGACACCAGACTTGATTAGAAGACTTGCTGTCATGTGCTGGTGGCTCTCAGGGCTTCCTCCTCTGCAGATCAATCCTGAAGGGGATTTTTTTCTCATCTCTCTCATATCAGACAAAGCCATAGTGTGGCCCAGACACTGAGACTGGAGTTTTCTTGTGGGAAGAGCAAGTGATGAGAAAAGGCATTTTAGCTATCATTTCTCCTTTTAGGGCATGCTTACTCTTTTGGGATCATCATTTTATCTTTTATTAACTTCCCTCCATTGCTTTCTTGCCTGGAATGCTACATGGCCATTATGCACGGATAGACTCAGGAATGCCTACCATTTATAAAGGAGCTTCCTACCATTGGAAAACCTAGAAGACCTAGAAGACAGTAGAGTTCAAGGGAAAAGTCATGCAAATGTGCCCCTGGAGTTAGAAGGTATAGTGGGCTGAATCATGGCACCAAAAATATCAGGTTCAAATTCCTGAAACCTGTAAATATTACCTTATTTGGAAAAAAGGATCATTGCAGATGTGATTAAGTTAAGGGTCTTGAGATGAGATCATTCTGGATAATCCATTTGTGGGCTATCACAAGTATCCTAGGAAGAGAGGCTTGGAGGGAATTTCACACACACACACACACACACACACACACACACCCCAGCACACCCCCACGAGAAAGCAGCGGGAAGATGAAGCAGAGATTGAGGTTGTATGGCCTCCATCCATGGAATTTCTGGCAGCCACAAGAAGCTGTGAGAGGTAAAGGAACAGACAGACTGTCACCTAGGCCTCTGAAGGGATCATGGACCTACTGACATCTTGATTTCACACTTTTGGCCTCTACAACTGTGGGAGAATACAATTCTGTTGTCTTAAGCCATCAGGTTTGTGGGTGATTTGTCACAACCATCACAGGAAAGTAATACAGAAAGAACTATGGTTTTTTTTCATTGCATTCATTTTTCTGTGACTTTTCTTATGCTTAGGGTGATGAGAACTTAGTCAGGACTGGCAACTGAGAAGAGGAGCCAAGGGAGAGTCTATGGGCTTTTTCCTTCTACGGGGTTTTATTTTATTTTATTTATTTTTTTAAAAGATTTTATTTATGTATTTGATAGAGAGAGATATAGCGAGAGAGGGAACACAAGCAGGGGGAGGGGGAGAGGGAGAAGCAGATTTTCCACCAAGCAGGGAGCCCGATGCGGGGCTCAATCCCAGGACCCTGGGATCATGACCTGAGCCGAAGGCAGACACTTAACGACTGAGCCACCCAGGTGCCCCTTCTATGAGGTTTTATATCTAAAGTCTTGGCTGGTAATGAAGATTATGTTTGCTTAGAGGATTCTGAGATGAGTAGACACTTCTTAGGGATCTAATGCAATTGAGCATAGGTGGATTCAGGGCTCAGGGTATCTTTAATTTTTCTCACAGCAGTATAAGCTCATATGCATAGGGGATCAGCTATTGAACAACTCAAAATCTTAGAATCATGGATGACAAATCAGAGAGAGTGGTCAGTCCTCAGTAGGTGGGTAATATTTGGACAGAGAACCCAATAAAATGGGAATGCAACTCCAGGCAGGAATTCACTTTGGCCGCAAAGCCACAAAGGCTCTGAGTCAGAAACCACTTTGGCTTGTTTCAGGAATAGCAAGAAGGCACAGGGAGTTGGGACTCAGTGAAGATGTCCTATTATTTAGTGCACATGGTTATTGATTATTGCATTTTCTTTGGAGAAACGTCTTCTATCACTACATTATATTCCTCTTTATCTTGTTCTTACTTTAAACTTAAATTCCACCTTGTCTGGTATTAACATTGACTTTCCTGGTTGCTATCTCTTTTCCCATCCCTTCATTTTCAATTAAAAAGAATCACTTTTGTTTAAATGTGTTTCTTGTAAATAACAGATATCTAGGATAAATCATGTTCTGTGTCTCCAATTTGAGAAGGCAGGAAGATGTGAATTCCATTTAGAAAGATTTCCATCAAATTTGTAATACGAAAATGTCTTGGTACTAAGGAGCCACTTCCATTATCTTAACATAATTTACATATACAAAATAACTCATTTCCTCATGAATTTAAGTAATTGAGGTATATTACTGCACATGTCATTCAATATCTCAAAATTTTAGTATTTTTCTTAATGTACATGAGTTTTTAAAAGTGAAGTCACAACTCCATTGATCCATAAAGAGTGAAGTTAAATTTTATTGAATGTAGGCAAAAATTGTTAATTTATGCAACTAATAACAACATTGGTCTTTATTTCTGTGAATAGTCATGCCTTCAGTATGGCGTGTGTTCTGGGTTGATCCAACAGTGCGGTTGGAGTTACCGTGATTCATCGCAGGTTTCTCAACTGCACTTAATGACCAATGCAGTGCTCCTAGGAGGGGACCAGCTGTGGTGCAGGCCATAGCCTGTGACTCTGGGAAGGAAGGATCAAGTTTCAGCCCATGAGGGAATTTAACCCCCCGACCTTGGCCTCATTAGCACCATGTTCTAGCCAACTGTGCTAATTGGTCACACATGGCAAAAAATTGGGAGACACGGAAAAGATGTCAGAGTGTAAGATTCTTGATTTTTAATGTGTTTGTTCTGCTCTGATGGGAAAACCTTAGACTCTGGAGTCAGTTGAAACTAGGTTTGAGTCTTAGCTCCCTCTTTTGATGGCCAGGTTACTTTGGTTTAATTTTTGAGCAGTGTGGATAGTGATGCCAACTTGGAAATTTTTTTAAATGTCTGTGTAAGTAAAACAATTTTCATGGGAATAGCTGGTATAGAGTGCAGTACACAGTCAATAAATATTCTTCTGTGGATTGGTTTCAGTCATGATAGAGGGAACTGTTGATGCAGATCAGCACTCTTACCCCTTGCTGAATTCTTTTCCCTCCTCCTCTGCCCTATCACCTTAGTGACACAACTAACATATGTAGGTCACCATTCGTTGTACAGTGAAATATTAGTGCAATAAAAAATAAATTCTCCATAAAGTAGAGCCACATAGAGTAGAGCATTCTTAGTCTGTTTACCCCTTAGTCTATTGAGGACACTGAGTCGAAGTGAATTCAGGACCCTATCCCTCTCTATGAGTGCTCAAGAGAATACAGTACAGGAACCAAGAGAAGAGTGTTGGCGACTGTCTTCTGGGCATTAAGTCCTTGCTTACTAGCTGTGCAGCCTTGGAACATTTAACCTCTCAAAACCTTGGTTTTCTCATCTGTGGAGTGGGGATTATAATGCTTGCTACCTCAGAAGGCTGTTGTGGGGATTAATTGGGGAAAAGACACGTGAAAAATTTAGCTGGACATATGGAAAACGCTTGAAAGTGCTCAGTAGGTTCACATTACCAACATCAACATTGAAGTGACAATTAAGTTTTTGCTGCCACCACCCAAAGGAAGGGGAACATAGAACACAGAACCATGCACCTGATGTATGACCAGGGCTGAATCTTAACTTCTCTGAGCTACTCTTTTTTTTCAGAGAGATTTTGAGCCTCCACAAATTTATTTACTGAGAATGTAAAACAACTTGACAACAGCATGTGGACCGCATATACACAAGATAATAATTTATCTGTTTCAGAAATGGGTACACCATGTTAGTCTTTTAAAAGGCTGATGCTCGGGGTCTCAACCCATCCTTGGCCTTGGTCCTTTTCCAAGGATTTCTTAACCCTGGGCTCTGCTCTTTAATTCCATATAAAATGATCCTGTCTTATCATGAATCAGTGGTGTTGACCTCTCATGGAATCCGTAGGGTCCTTTTCTTCATTTCCTCTCTCTGTTTTTCATTTCCAGTCTCTGTTGACTCCTTCCAGGTGTTACTCATGTTGTGTATTCTCTAGGCTAAGCTATATATTTTTTTTCCCTGAGTTTCCAGTGTATTCATTGCACTGCCAAAATTTATTTTTCCTCTGTATCTTTCACAACTCTTATGCTTCCTGTTAATCTCCTTTGCCCACATGCGTGTACTGAGCCTTGGGACTCCCCATCCTCATTCACACAGTCACTCCTTTTCCTTACTCACAGCCTTTTCTTCTCCATTTTGTGTACAAGTTTTTGGACTTATTGCCTTTTCATGAGCAATGGTAACATTTTAAGTATTATGATTACTTTTGCCTCTGCCATAAGAAAAAAAATCTCAAAATATCCATTTCATCAGTATAGAACAGTGATTCTCCATTAGGGGTGATTTTACCCACCAAGAAACATATGTGAATGTTTGGAGACATTTTTGTCTGTCACAAATGTGGGGGTGTTTCTGGCATCTAGTGGGTGGAGTCCAGGGATACGGCTAAACATCCTTCAATGCACAGGACAGCTCCCACAACAAAGAATTATCTGGCCCCCAAAATCAGTAGTGCCAAGGTTAAAAACTCTGGTGTAGATTATAAAGTGTATTTATCTTAAAAAGCTAAAACAAAGCAGTCTCACAGGATAGTTAATAGTAAAATAGTATGGAGGAATGTTGAAAAAGAAAAGCAAAGCTGGCAGCATCACAATTCTGGACTTCAAGCTCTATTACAAAGCTGTCATCATCAAGACAGTATGGTACTGGCACAAAAACAGACACATAGATCAATGGAACAGAATAGAGAGCCCA
>NW_028006286.1:0-200 GCF_054177405.1 Leptonychotes weddellii | reverse complement strand
TTTTTTTTAAAGATTTTATTTATTTATTTGAGACAGAGAGAATGAGAGAGAGAGAGCACATGAGAGGGGGGAGGGTCAGAGGGAGAAGCAGGCTCCCTGCCGAGCAGGGAGCCCGATGCGGGACTCGATCCAGGGACTCCAGGATCATGACCTGAGCCGAAGGCAGTCGCTTAACCAACTGAGCCACCCAGGCGCCCCAT
>NW_028006285.1:0-200 GCF_054177405.1 Leptonychotes weddellii | reverse complement strand
TTTTTTTTTTTTTTAAAGATTTTATTTATTTATTTGACAGAGAGAGACACAGCAAGAGAGGGAACACAAGCAGAGGGAGTGGGGGAGGGAGAAGCAGGCTTCCCGCGGAGCAGGGAGCCCGATGCGGGGCTCGATCCCAGGACCCTGGGATCATGACCTGAGCCGAAGGCAGACGCTTAACGACCGAGCCACCCAGGCGC
>NW_028006284.1:0-200 GCF_054177405.1 Leptonychotes weddellii | reverse complement strand
TTTTTTAAGATTTTTAAAATTTATTTATTTGAGACAGAGAGAATGAGAGAGAGAGAGCACATGAGAGGGGGGAGGGTCAGAGGCAGAAGCAGGCTCCCTGCCGAGCAGGGAGCCCGATGCGGGACTCGATCCAGGGACTCCAGGATCATGACCTGAGCCGAAGGCAGTCGCTTAACCAACTGAGCCACCCAGGCGCCCTG
>NW_028006283.1:0-200 GCF_054177405.1 Leptonychotes weddellii | reverse complement strand
GAAACAGTCAACAAAACCAAAAGACAACCGACAGAATGGGAGAAGATATTTGCAAATGACATATCAGATAAAGGGCTAGTATCCAAAATCTATAAAGAACTTATCAAACTCAACACCCAAAGAACAAAGAATCCAATCAAGAAATGGGCAGAAGACATGAACAGACATTTTTCCAAAGAAGACATCCAAATGGCCAACAG
>NW_028006282.1:0-200 GCF_054177405.1 Leptonychotes weddellii | reverse complement strand
CGATGGACTCTGAAAAACAAACTGAGGGTTCTAGAGGGGAGGGGGGTGGGAGGATGGGTTGGCCTGGTGGTGGGTATTGAGGAGGGCACGTTCTGCATGGAGCACTGGGTGTTGTGCACGAACAATGAATCATGGAACACTTCATCTAGAACTAATGATGTAATGTATGGGGATTAACATAAGAATAAAAAAAAAATTGT
>NW_028006281.1:0-200 GCF_054177405.1 Leptonychotes weddellii | reverse complement strand
TTTTTTTTTTTTTTAAAGATTTTATTTATTTATTTGATAGAGAGAGAGACAGCGAGAGAGGGAACACAAGCAGGGGGAGTGGGAGAGGGAGAAGCAGGCCTC
This sequence comes from Leptonychotes weddellii, assembly GCF_054177405.1. NCBI lineage: Eukaryota > Metazoa > Chordata > Mammalia > Carnivora > Phocidae > Leptonychotes > Leptonychotes weddellii. The sequence goes on along the minus strand of NW_028006281.1, from coordinate 98 downwards.
CCGCTGAGCAGGGAGCCTGATGCGGGGCTCGATCCCAGGACTCTGGGATCATGACCCGAGCCGAAGGCAGACGCTTAACGACTGAGCCACCCAGGCGC
>NW_028006280.1:0-200 GCF_054177405.1 Leptonychotes weddellii | reverse complement strand
TGTGCTGTTGTGACGCTAAAAGTGATTTCCTCCAAGTAGAGACTGGAGCGCAGTAACTGTCTGGTGCTTCACAACGGCTCTGTAGGTGTTCAGGTATTGACGGTCTACAGAATGAGCTGGACACCTGGTAGTGGGTGAAGCCAGACACGGGACTTGGATGGCTCCACTGCATGGGCGACGGAAGCTCACTCTTTATCCTG
>NW_028006279.1:0-200 GCF_054177405.1 Leptonychotes weddellii | reverse complement strand
TTTTTTTTTAAAGATTTTATTTATTTATTTGACAGAGACAGAGACAGCGAGAGCAGGAACACAAGCAGGGGGAGTGGGAGAGGGAGAAGCAGGCTTCCTGCTGAGCCGGGAGCCCGATGTGGGACTCGATCCCAGGACCCTGGGATCATGACCTGAGCCGAAGGCAGTCGCTTAACCAACTGAGCCACCCAGGCGCCCCT
>NW_028006278.1:0-200 GCF_054177405.1 Leptonychotes weddellii | reverse complement strand
TCCTTTACAATTGCTGTGAAATGGCCAATCCTTTGGAGCCTGGGCACCAGAACTAAGAGGGGATGTGCACCCAAAAAGCCCAGGAGATTATAAATATTAACAATGGGGCCTGGATGCCTCAAGAAGGTCTAGCTACTCTGAGATAACTTGGCTCTCTGAGTTCATGGGTCATCAAAATGGTCAAAACTCAATGATCCAGT
>NW_028006277.1:0-200 GCF_054177405.1 Leptonychotes weddellii | reverse complement strand
ATTTTTTTTTTTTTAAAGATTTTATTTATTTATTTGAGAGAGCGAGAATGAGAGAGAGTACATGAGAGGGGGGAGGGTCAGAGGGAGAAGCAGGCTCCTCGCTGAGCAGGGAGCCCGATGCGGGACTCGATCCCGGGACTCCAGGATCATGACCTGAGCCGAAGGCAGTCGCTTAACCAACTGAGCCACCCAGGCGCCCT
>NW_028006276.1:0-980 GCF_054177405.1 Leptonychotes weddellii | reverse complement strand
AAAACATGGGGTGCCTGTGTGCCTTGGTTGATTGAGCATTTGACTCTTGATTTCAGCTTGGGTCTTGATTTCACTGTTGTGAGTTGGAGCCCCTGTTGGGCTCCATGCTAGGCATGGAGCTTACTTTAAAAAAATATATAGAAGAAAGAGAAAGCACACACACAAGCTTTTGAGTTGGGCAGATCTACATTTGTTTACCGCCTCTATTGCATTCCGTGTGTTCTTGGGCAAATGTTTTAACCTCTCTAGGCTTAGTGTCCTCATTTGCAAAAATAAGTGTGATATATTATCTCACAGTATTTGTAACAAACGTGCCTGGTATATTGTGGGTGCCACATGATGCTTCCATCTAAATTTTGATTTCCCACCTCACACCGGGCAGATAGCAATTTAGTAGAGGCTGCTTGATATAATGGATAAAGCAGGAAGGAGTCAGAGGATTTGGCTTCTAGATATAACTTTGCCACTACAAGAATAAGAACTGCTATTTCTGTACCAATTTTTAGTTTATAAATATGTTAACATATATTCCCAGTTATCTAATGTCAGTAAAATCATGTCACTGAATTTCAGTTGCATCATCTGAAAAATGAATGGAGCTGGTCAGATATACTCTCTAAGAGTTCCTCCACCTCTCCAACTCTAATTACTAAGCTGCATAAAGTAATTAATAATTGAAAAAGGAGTACAATGAACACAGGAATATCCTAGTCAATTTGGGAACCTCAAAAAGTTTCATAGACCTTCAGACCCTGCATCGTCTCGTGAATCATGGGAAGGATGCATATAGATGAAGGATTGATGGCAGAATGTCTCTAAGTGATGGTGAAATTCTGGGTAAAGGCAGGGAGTCAGAATTAAGGAAGATGTACAAGGTCAAGGGAGGAGAATAACCTGAATGAAGCAAATAAGTGTGCTGGAATATAATATGAAGAAAAGCCAGAGAGGAGACAGCCAGCATTTAGATACATTGCAAGGCC
>NW_028006275.1:0-200 GCF_054177405.1 Leptonychotes weddellii | reverse complement strand
TTTTTTTTTTTTTTTTTTAAAGATTTTATTTATTTATTTGACAGAGAGAGACACAGCGAGAGAGGGAACACAAGCAGGGGGAGTGGGAGAGGGAGAAGCAGGCTCCCTGCAGAGCAGGGAGCCCGATGTGGGACTCGATCCCAGGACCCTGGGATCATGACCTGAGCCGAAGGCAGTCGCTCAACCGACTGAGCCACCCA
>NW_028006274.1:0-200 GCF_054177405.1 Leptonychotes weddellii | reverse complement strand
TTTTTTTTAAAGATTTTATTTATTTATTTGAGACAGAGAGAATGAGAGAGAGAGAGCACATGAGAGGGGGGAGGGTCAGAGGGAGAAGCAGGCTCCCTGCCGAGCAGGGAGCCCGATGCGGGACTCGATCCAGGGACTCCAGGATCATGACCTGAGCCGAAGGCAGTCGCTTAACCAACTGAGCCACCCAGGCGCCCTGG
>NW_028006273.1:0-200 GCF_054177405.1 Leptonychotes weddellii | reverse complement strand
TTTTTTTTTTAAAGATTTTATTTATTTATTTGAGACAGAGAGAATGAGAGACAGAGAGCATGAGAGGGAGGAGGGTCAGAGGGAGAAGCAGACTCCCCGCCGAGCAGGGGGAGCCCGATGCGGGACTCGATCCCGGGACTCCAGGATCATGACCTGAGCCGAAGGCAGTCGCCCAACCAACTGAGCCACCCAGGCGCCCC
>NW_028006272.1:0-200 GCF_054177405.1 Leptonychotes weddellii | reverse complement strand
TTCTTTTTTTTTTTTTTTTAAAGATTTTATTTATTTATTTGAGACAGAGAGAATGAGAGACAGAGAGCATGAGAGGGAGGAGGGTCAGAGGGAGAAGCAGACTCCCCGCCGAGCAGGGAGCCCGATGCGGGACTCGATCCCGGGACTCCAGGATCATGACCTGAGCCGAAGGCAGTCGCTTAACCAACTGAGCCACCCAG
>NW_028006271.1:0-200 GCF_054177405.1 Leptonychotes weddellii | reverse complement strand
TTTTTTTTTTTTTTTAAAGATTTTATTTATTTATTTGAGACAGAGAGAATGAGATACAGAGAGCATGAGAGGGAGGAGGGTCAGAGGGAGAAGCAGACTCCCTGCCAAGCAGGGAGCCCGATGCGGGACTCGATCCCGGGACTCCAGGATCATGACCTGAGCCGAAGGCAGTCGCTTAACCAACTGAGCCACCCAGGCGC
>NW_028006270.1:0-200 GCF_054177405.1 Leptonychotes weddellii | reverse complement strand
TTTTTTTTTTTTAAAAGATTTTATTTATTTATTTGAGAGAGAGAGAATGAGAGACAGAGAGCACGAGAGGGAAGAGGGCAGAGGGAGAAGCAGACCCCCTGCTGAGCAGGGAGCCCGATGCGGGACTCGATCCCGGGACTCCAGGATCATGACCTGAGCCGAAGGCAGTCGCTTAACCAACTGAGCCACCCAGGCGCCCC
>NW_028006269.1:0-200 GCF_054177405.1 Leptonychotes weddellii | reverse complement strand
TTTTTTTTTTTTTTTAAGATTTTATTTATTTATTTGAGACAGAGAGAATGAGAGACAGAGAGCATGAGAGGGAGGAGGGTCAGAGGGAGAAGCAGACTCCCCGCCGAGCAGGGAGCCCGATGCGGGACTCGATCCCGGGACTCCAGGATCATGACCTGAGCCGAAGGCAGTCGCTTAACCAACTGAGCCACCCAGGCGCC
>NW_028006268.1:0-200 GCF_054177405.1 Leptonychotes weddellii | reverse complement strand
GAGACGATGGACTCTGAAAAACAAACTGAGGGTTCTAGAGGGGAGGGGGGTGGGAGGATGGGTTAGCCTGGTGGTGGGTATTGAGGAGGGCACATTCTGCATGGAGCACTGGGTGTTATGCACAAACAATGAATCATGGAACACTTCATCTAGAACTAATGATGTAATGTATGGGGATTAACATAAGAATAAAAAAAAAG
>NW_028006267.1:0-200 GCF_054177405.1 Leptonychotes weddellii | reverse complement strand
CTTTTTTTTTTTTTTTAAGATTTTATTTATTTTTTGACAGAGAGAGACACAGCAAGAGAGGGAACACAAGCAGGGGGAGTGGGAGAGGGAGAAGCAGGCTTCCTGCTGAGCAGGGGGCCCAATGCAGGGCTTGATCTCAGGACCCTGAGATCATATGACCTGAGCCGAAGGCAGATGCTTAATGACTGAGCCACCTAGGT
>NW_028006266.1:0-200 GCF_054177405.1 Leptonychotes weddellii | reverse complement strand
TTTTTTTTTTTTTTTTAAGATTTTATTTATTTTTTGACAGAGAGAGACACAGCAAGAGAGGGAACACAAGCAGGGGGAGTGGGAGAGGGAGAAGCAGGCTTCCTGCTGAGCAGGGGGCCCAATGCAGGGCTTGATCTCAGGACCCTGAGATCATATGACCTGAGCCGAAGGCAGATGCTTAATGACTGAGCCACCTAGGC
>NW_028006265.1:0-980 GCF_054177405.1 Leptonychotes weddellii | reverse complement strand
AGCAGCCCAAGATTACTCACAGATCCCGAAACCTTTAATTTGGTTATGAATGAAATGCATTTTCATTTATCTTAAGTGTGCAACTTTTCACAGTTTGTTCTGAAATCACTGCCAAAGCCACGGCAGTGGGCCCTCGGGCATTTTATGGGTCCTGGCTGTGTCTGCAATGGTTCTTCTGACAAATCCAAATTCTCCACCCCAAGACAAATGTACCATGAGCTTCCTGGGAGTGAAGAGGAAACACAGGGGAGGTTAAGCCTGGGACCCGGGCAGAGAAATGAGGCTGTCCTCAAACCCCTCGTGCTGACAGATACTGATGGGCAAGCCCATCAAGGGTGATGCTGCCCAAGTCCCAGGTCTGTTGCTGCATGTTACCACAAGACCATGTCTGAGGGAAACTATAGAGCAAAACAGTAAGGCTTGTTGCTGAGATGCAAAAATCAAAAAGATGGAGCCTAGCTCCAAAGGGAACTTGATATTTACTTATCATTTTTCCTTCTAGAACAAGAAGGCTGGAGGTAGGTGGTTGGTGACCCTGATCCAGAAGATTTAAGATCTTAGGGCTAAAGTCTCAGAGATTTTCTTGGCCATTCCCTCATGAACCCAAAATAACTGCTGTAACTCCAGCCATTACATCTGCATTCCAGGCCAAAAGAAAAAGCACATCAGCTGCATCTGCTCCTCAGTGGACAAGCGAGATCTTCTCAGAGAACAAAATGAAGGGTAGCCAATATGACTGATTGATGAACCACTGCACTGTCAGAGAAGGACATTTTTCTTCCTGTATGGTAGGACTAGCGATCACAGCATACGGTTTCCCCTCTCCTCTCCTAGGGTGAGGTTTTACTGTGATTATCTGGTAGAGCAGGTATCGTGTTTCCTGCAAGCAGTGACACGTGACAGGGGCTCAAGCAGTGAAGACATTGATTGTCTCACGGAGCAAGATGTCTGGAGGAGATGAGTTCCAGTTTTGGTGAGTA
>NW_028006264.1:0-200 GCF_054177405.1 Leptonychotes weddellii | reverse complement strand
TTTTTTTTTTTTTAAGATTTTATTTATTTATTTGAGAGAGAGAGAATGAGAGACAGAGAGCATGAGAGGGAGGAGGGTCAGAGGGAGAAGCAGACTCCCTGCCGAGCAGGGAGCCCGATGCGGGACTCGATCCCGGGACTCCAGGATCATGACCTGAGCCGAAGGCAGTCGCTTAACCAACTGAGCCACCCAGGCACCCC
>NW_028006263.1:0-200 GCF_054177405.1 Leptonychotes weddellii | reverse complement strand
TTTTTTTTTTTTTTTTAAGATGTTATTTATTTATTTGAGACAGAGAGAATGAGATACAGAGAGCATGAGAGGGAGGAGGGTCAGAGGGAGCAGCAGACTCCCCGCCGAGCAGGGAGCCCGATGCGGGACTCGATCCAGGGACTCCAGGATCATGACCTGAGCCGAAGGCAGTCGCTTAACCAACTGAGCCACCCAGGCGC
>NW_028006262.1:0-200 GCF_054177405.1 Leptonychotes weddellii | reverse complement strand
GTGGTTAGACTAATTTAAAATATAGTCTTATTTGAATGCCTGGGTAGCTCAGTGGGTTAAGCATCCAACTCTTGATTTCGGCTCAGGTCATGATCTCAGGGCTATGATGAGATCGAGTCCCACATCGTGGAGCCTGCTTAAGATTCTCTCTCTCCCTTTCTCTCTGTTCCTCCTCCCCTCTGTCTCTCTCAAAAAAATAG
>NW_028006261.1:0-200 GCF_054177405.1 Leptonychotes weddellii | reverse complement strand
TTTTTTTTTTTTTTTTTAAAGATTTTATTTATTTATTTGACAGAGAGATAGCGAGAGCAGAAACACAAGCAGGGGGAGTGGGAGAGGGAGAAGCAGGCTTCCCGCCGAGCAGGGAGCCCGATGTGGGACTCGATCCCAGGACTCTGGGATCATGACCTGAGCCGAAGGCAGACGCTTAACGACTGAGCCACCCAGGCGCC
>NW_028006260.1:0-200 GCF_054177405.1 Leptonychotes weddellii | reverse complement strand
TTTTTTTTTTTTAAAGATTTTTTATTTATTTATTTGAGACAGAGAATGAGAGACAGAGAGCATGAGAGGGAGGAGGGTCAGAGGGAGAAGCAGACTCCCTGCCGAGCAGGGAGCCCGATGTGGGACTCGATCCTGGGACTCCAGGATCATGACCTGAGCCGAAGGCAGTCGCTTAACCAACTGAGCCACCCAGGCGCCCC
>NW_028006259.1:0-200 GCF_054177405.1 Leptonychotes weddellii | reverse complement strand
TTTTTTTTTTTTTTTTAAGATTTTATTTATTTATTTGAGAGAGAGTGAGAGAGAGAAAGAGCACAAGAGTGGGGAGCAGGAGAGGGAGAAGCAGACTCCCTGCCGAGCAGGGAGCCCGATGCGGGACTCGATCCCGGGACTCCAGGATCATGACCTGAGCCGAAGGCAGTCGCTTAACCAACTGAGCCACCCAGGCGCCC
>NW_028006258.1:0-200 GCF_054177405.1 Leptonychotes weddellii | reverse complement strand
TTTTTTTTTTTTTTTATTCTTATGTTAATCCCCATACATTACATCATTAGTTCTAGATGAAGTGTTCCATGATTCATTGTTCGTGCACAACACCCAGTGCTCCATGCAGAATGTGCCCTCCTCAATACCCACCACCAGGCCAACCCATCCTCCCACCCCCCTCCCCTCTAGAACCCTCAGTTTGTTTTTCAGAGTCCATC
>NW_028006257.1:0-200 GCF_054177405.1 Leptonychotes weddellii | reverse complement strand
TTTTTTTTTAAAGATTTTATTTATTTATTTGACAGAGAGAGACACAGCGAGAGAGGGAACACAAGCAGGGGGAGTGGGAGAGGGAGAAGCAGGCTTCCCGCCGAGCAGGGAGCCCGATGCGGGGCTCGATCCCAGGACCCTGGGATCATGACCTGAGCTGAAGGCAGTCGCTTAACCAACTGAGCCACCCAGGCGCCCCC
>NW_028006256.1:0-200 GCF_054177405.1 Leptonychotes weddellii | reverse complement strand
TTTTTTTTTTTTATTCTTATGTTAATCCCCATACATTACATCATTAGTTTTAGATGAAGTGTTCCATGATTCATTGTTTGTGCATAACACCCAGTGCTCCATGCAGAATGTGCCCTCCTCAATACCCACCACCAGGCTAACCCATCCTCCCACCCCCCTCCCTCTAGAACCCTGTTAGTTTTTCAGAGTCCATCGTCTCT
>NW_028006255.1:0-200 GCF_054177405.1 Leptonychotes weddellii | reverse complement strand
TTAGAAATGAAGCCTTGGCCTCCTCTGGGCAGCACTGAGATTTCTGGGTGGGAGGAAGAAGCCCTTCAGATGCAGAATTGGTAGGTGATCGTTTTTGCAGCTCCTCCCTGGGCACACACCAGCCACGGAGACCGGGGTCTTGCTTTAGGTCTGAAGGGGGCCCCTCAGCCTTGTCACTAGCAGGACTAGCTGGATGGGAC
>NW_028006254.1:0-980 GCF_054177405.1 Leptonychotes weddellii | reverse complement strand
TAAAAATAATAAAATCTTGGGCGCCTGGGTGGCTCAGTTGGTTAAGCGACTGCCTTCGGCTCAGGTCATGATCCTGGAGTCCCTGGATCGAGTCCCGCATCGGGCTCCCTGCTCGGCAGGGAGCCTGCTTCTGCCTCTGACCCTCCCCCCTCTCATGTGCTCTCTCTCTCTCATTCTCTCTGTCTCAAATAAATAAATTTAAAAAAATAAAATAAAATAATAAAATCTTAAAAAAAAAGTTATTTTCGTTTAAAAGTAGACCATACTTGTAAAAACTCAAAAGTGTGCCCACCAGAAGATTCCCATCTTTCTCCCATAGTATAGCCTTAAACTGCCTTCTGAGCAGAATAAGATGGGTCTTTTAATTCCTCTCCCAGGGGGCCCTATAGTGTAGGTAAGAGAGTTAGGGAGTCCCCCACAAGTTTTCAGATGATAATCTGGGCTGGCCTTAATTTTCAACAAACCTTCATGGAATGTCACCTGTGTGTTAGGTGTTGCTGATCTAAGATGGACAAAATAGCCTCTGACTTTAGGGAACTCATTTTGGTGTTAAACACCCTTGTGTAAACCAAGGATTGCAGTGATAATCCCTAATGAACATATACAGAATACCATTTTTAGGACTGGTTAAAAACTTTCTCTTTAATCAGAATGACACATAATTTACTAATCAGGGAAGTATTCATATACTCAAGTGTAAGAGTTCTTTACTTTGCAGGTAAGTCTGACTCGGGCTGACACAGATGGGGCAGAGGAGTGGGGTGCACCCTCTCCAGTAATCCCTAGCAGCATGCATTGTTTCCTTTCAGTCTGGTTGTTGAGATCTCCCTAGGTAACATGCGCAAAATGTTCCGTGTGCCCCGAGTATATGCCAGGTCGGTTAGTCAGCAATTCTGCTTCAAGAATCGGCCTATTTTCCATTACACCAATGGTCCATTTTCAAAATGGAAGGAATTTAAAATGTAAAAGCATTTGCTGTG
>NW_028006253.1:0-200 GCF_054177405.1 Leptonychotes weddellii | reverse complement strand
TTTTTTTTTTTTTAAAGATTTTATTTATTTATTTGAGACAGAGAGAATGAGAAACAGAGCATGAGAGGGAGGAGGGTCAGAGGGAGAAGCAGACTCCCCGCCGAGCAGGGAGCCCGATGTGGGACTCGATCCCGGGACTCCAGGATCATGACCTGAGCCGAAGGCAGTCGCTTAACCAACTGAGCCACCCAGGCGCCCTC
>NW_028006252.1:0-200 GCF_054177405.1 Leptonychotes weddellii | reverse complement strand
TTTTTTTTTTTTTTTTTTTTTTTTTTTTTTTTTTTTTTTTTTTTTTTAAAGATTTTATTTATTTATTTGAGAGAGAGAGAATGAGAGACAGAGAGCATGAGAGGGAGGAGGGTCAGAGGGAGAAGCAGACTCCCCGCCGAGCAGGGAGCCCGATGCGGGACTCGATCCCGGGACTCCAGGATCATGACCTGAGCCGAAGG
>NW_028006251.1:0-200 GCF_054177405.1 Leptonychotes weddellii | reverse complement strand
CGAGTCTGTCTGAGCTCCACGAGCTCTGGGCTGGGAGAAGGTGTGGCCTCTGGGGCCTTGGCAGAGAACAGAGGCTGCCTTCCATCCTGCCCCTCAGGGCCCTGGTTCTGGGGTGTCAGAACTCGGGACACAGGTGAAGGCAGAGAGGTGCAGAGGGGACAGATAAACATGGACTCACGTCTGCCCTCTTGAGTCCCTCT
>NW_028006250.1:0-200 GCF_054177405.1 Leptonychotes weddellii | reverse complement strand
TGTGTTCTCTCCAGTTTCTGGAAGTTGTGATCACAAACTGATGGGTAGAGGTCTGGACAGACTATGTGTGAGAATGTGGTGGAATGAGCTGTCAATGCCCCCAGATAGCAATTGTGTTATCTCAGAAAGATTGGCCACTTTTACCCTAGAGTTCATCTCAAATCCCTGCCTGAAATCATCTCTCCTTTTGGGTTATTTCT
>NW_028006249.1:0-200 GCF_054177405.1 Leptonychotes weddellii | reverse complement strand
CAATTTTTTTTTTTATTCTTATGTTAATCCCCATACATTACATCATTAGTTCTAGATGAAGTGTTCCATGATTCATTGTTCGTGCACAACACCCAGTGCTCCATGCAGAACGTGCCCTCCTCAATACCCACCACCAGGCCAACCCATCCTCCCACCCCCCTCCCCTCTAGAACCCTCAGTTTGTTTTTCAGAGTCCATCT
>NW_028006248.1:0-200 GCF_054177405.1 Leptonychotes weddellii | reverse complement strand
TTTTTTTTTTTTTTAAGATTTTATTTATTTATTTGAGAGAGAGAGAATGAGAGAGAGCACATGAGAGGGGGGAGGGTCAGAGGGAGAAGCAGACTCCCTGCCGAGCAGGGAGCCCGATGCGGGACTCGATCCAGGGACTCCAGGATCATGACCTGAGCCGAAGGCAGTCGCTTAACCAACTGAGCCACCCAGGCGCCCAA
>NW_028006247.1:0-200 GCF_054177405.1 Leptonychotes weddellii | reverse complement strand
ATATCGCCTCGGATTCACTTCTCCGCACGTCCTACCTTCCAGAAAGTGGTCGCTTTTCTGATGAGAGAGTTGTTGCTCTTCTTTTCTTCAATCTCCTGTTGAGTTTGTAGGTGTTCAGAATGGTTTGATCCCTATCCAGCTGAATTCCTGAGAGGAGACGAAATCCAGGTCTCCTACTCCTCCGCCATCTTGCTCCGCCT
>NW_028006246.1:0-200 GCF_054177405.1 Leptonychotes weddellii | reverse complement strand
TTTTTTTTTTTTTTTAGATTTTTATTTATTTATTTGACAGAGAGAGACACAGCGAGAGAGGGAACACAAGCAGGAGGAGTGGGAGAGGGAGAAGCAGGCTTCCTGCGGAGCGGGGAGCCCTATATGGGGCTTGATCCCAGGACCCTGGGATCATGACCTGAGCCGAAGGCAGACGCTTAACGACTGAGCCACCCAGGCGC
>NW_028006245.1:0-200 GCF_054177405.1 Leptonychotes weddellii | reverse complement strand
TTCTTTTTTTTTTTTTTTATTCTTATGTTAATCCCCATACATTACATCATTAGTTCTAGATGAAGTGTTCCATGATTCATTGTTCGTGCACAACACCCAGTGCTCCATGCAGAACGTGCCCTCCTCAACACCCACCACCAGGCCAACCCATCCTCCCACCCCCCTCCCCTCTAGAACCCTCAGTTTGTTTTTCAGAGTCC
>NW_028006244.1:0-200 GCF_054177405.1 Leptonychotes weddellii | reverse complement strand
TTTTTTATAATTTCCATCTTTACAGTCATATTCCATCCCTTCATCATATCAACCCTTATTTTTGTACATATATAAGTTTTTCTTTCTTTAAAATTTTGGGAGGCACTTTCTTCTAAAAGACCAAAATACACCCCAAATCTAGTGTGTGGCACTGATCTATATACCAGCCTGATCATATTTGATCACATTCTGGTTTTTTT
>NW_028006243.1:0-980 GCF_054177405.1 Leptonychotes weddellii | reverse complement strand
TTTTAATTCTTTTTTAATTTCCTGGTTGACCCATTCATTCTTTAGTAGGATGCTCTTTAATTTCCATGTATTTGAGTTCTTTCAACTTTCCTCCTGTGATTGAGTTCTAGTTTCAAAGCGTTGTGGTCCAAAAATATGCAAGGAATGATCCCAATCTTTTGGTACCAGTTGAGACCTGATTTGTGACCCAGGATGTGATCTATTCTGGAGAATGTTCCATGGGCACTAGAGAAGAATGTGTATTCTGTTGCTTTGGGATGGAATGTTCTGAATATACCTGTGAAGTCCATCTGGTCCAGTGTGTCATTTAAAGCCTTTATTTCCTTGTTGATCTTTTGCTTAGAAGATCTGTCCATGTCAGGGAGGGGGGTGTTAAAGTCCCCTACTATTTTTGTATTATTGTCGATGTGTTTCTTTTATTTTGTTATTAACTGGCTTTATATAATTGGTTGCTCCCATGTTAGAGGCATAGATATTTAAAATTGGTAAATCTTGTTGGATAGACCCTTTAAGTATGATATAGTGTCCTTCCTCATCTCTTATTATAGTCTTCAGTTTAAAATCTAATCTGTCGGGTGCCTGGGTGGCTCAGTCGGTTAAGCGGCTGCATTCGGCTCAGGTCATGATCCTGGGGTCCTGGGATCGAGCCCCACGTCCCGCTCCCTGCTCAGCAGAGAGCCTGCTTCTCCCTCTCCCTCTGCCTGCCACGCTACCTACGTGTGCTCTCTATCTGTCAAATAAATAAATAAAATCTTTTAAAAAAATTAAAAAATAAAATAATATCTAATTTGTCTGATATAAGGATTGCCACCCCAGTTTTCTTTTGATGTTCATTAGCATGGTAAATGGTTTTCCACCCCCTCACTTTAAATCTGGAGGTGTTTTGGGGTCTAAAATGAGTTTCTTGCAGACAGCATATTGATGGGTCTTGTTTTTTTATCCAATCTGATACCTTGTGTCTTTTGACTGGGGCATTTAGC
>NW_028006242.1:0-200 GCF_054177405.1 Leptonychotes weddellii | reverse complement strand
TTTTTTTTTTATTCTTATGTTAATCCCCATACATTACATCATTAGTTCTAGATGAAGTGTTCCATGATTCATTGTTCGTGCACAACACCCAGTGCTCCATGCAGAACGTGCCCTCCTCAACACCCACCACCAGGCCAACCCATCCTCCCACCCCCCTCCCCTCTAGAACCCTCAGTTTGTTTTTCAGAGTCCATCTTCTC
>NW_028006241.1:0-200 GCF_054177405.1 Leptonychotes weddellii | reverse complement strand
TGGCCTGGTGGTGGGTATTGAGGAGGGCACGTTCTGCATGGAGCACTGGGTGTTGTGCACGAACAATGAATCATGGAACACTTCATCTAAAACTAATGATGTAATGTATGGGGATTAACATAAGAATAATAAAAAAAAATTATACATGATTTACTTCTAATGTCCAATGATTGAGTCAGGACTCTCAACTTCAAGTGATA
>NW_028006240.1:0-200 GCF_054177405.1 Leptonychotes weddellii | reverse complement strand
TTTTTTTTTTAAAGATTTTATTTATTTATTTGAGAGAGAGAGAATGAGAGACAGAGAGCACGAGAGGGAAGAGGGTCAGAGGGAGAAGCAGACCCCCTGCTGAGCAGGGAGCCCGATGCGGGACTCGATCCCGGGACTCCAGGATCATGACCTGAGCCGAAGGCAGTCGCTTAACCAACTGAGCCACCCAGGCGCCCTGA
>NW_028006239.1:0-200 GCF_054177405.1 Leptonychotes weddellii | reverse complement strand
TAATGGATAAAGAAGATGTGGTACATACATACACTGAAATATTATGCAGCCTAAAAAAGGAAATCCTGTCACACGTTACAACGTGGACGGACCTTGAGGACATGATGCTAAGTAAAATAAACCAGTCACAAAAAGTCAAATACTGTATGATTCTACTTTAGGGGTATCTAAGGTAGTCAAACTCATAGAAACAGAAAGTG
>NW_028006238.1:0-200 GCF_054177405.1 Leptonychotes weddellii | reverse complement strand
TTTTTTTTTTTTTTTAAAGATTTTATTTATTTATTTGAGAGAGAGAATGAGATAGAGAGAGCATGAGAGTGGGGAGGGTCAGGGGGAGAAGCAGACTCCCTGCTGAGCAGGGAGCCCGATGTGGGACTCGATCCCAGGACTCCAGGATCATGACCTGAGCCGAAGGCAGTCGCTTAACCAACTGAGCCACCCAGGCGCCC
>NW_028006237.1:0-200 GCF_054177405.1 Leptonychotes weddellii | reverse complement strand
TTTTTTTTTTTTTAAAGATTTTATTTATTTATTTCAGAGAGAGAGAATGAGAGAGAGCACATGAGAGGGGGGAGGGGCAGAGGGAGAAGCAGACTCCCCGCCGAGCAGGGAGCCCGATGCGGGACTCGATCCCGGGACTCCAGGATCATGACCTGAGCCGAAGGCAGTCGCTTAACCAACTGAGCCACCCAGGCGCCCTG
>NW_028006236.1:0-200 GCF_054177405.1 Leptonychotes weddellii | reverse complement strand
TGAGCGATATTGAGCACTTTTTCATGTGTCTGTTGGCCATTTGGATGTCTTCTTTGGAAAAATGTCTGTTCATGTCTTCTGCCCATTTCTTGATTGGATTCTTTGTTCTTTGGGTGTTGAGTTTGATGAGTTCTTTATAGATTTTGGATACTAGCCCTTTATCTGATATGTCATTTGCAAATATCTTCTCCCATTCTGTC
>NW_028006235.1:0-200 GCF_054177405.1 Leptonychotes weddellii | reverse complement strand
CGAGCGATATTGAGCACTTTTTCATGTGTCTGTTGGCCATTTGGATGTCTTCTTTGGAAAAATGTCTGTTCATGTCTTCTGCCCATTTCTTGATTGGATTCTTTGTTCTTTGGGTGTTGAGTTTGATGAGTTCTTTATAGATTTTGGATACTAGCCCTTTATCTGATATGTCATTTGCAAATATCTTCTCCCATTCTGTT
>NW_028006234.1:0-200 GCF_054177405.1 Leptonychotes weddellii | reverse complement strand
TGCTAAGAAAATCTGTTGTTCTTCGACCACTCTGCTGCCTGAACTACAAATAGTACATTTTGGTAGCAGACGGATCGTGAGGAAATGCCAATTCAGTTTGATGTGACCCCATGTCATGCAGTAGGTTTCAACAGGAAAAAGTGCTGCCGTCACTAATTCAGAACCTATATCTACATCTGATGTTCTTTCATCTGACCTGC
>NW_028006233.1:0-200 GCF_054177405.1 Leptonychotes weddellii | reverse complement strand
TGCCTGGGTGGCTCAGTTGGTTAAGCGACTGCCTTCGGCTCAGGTCATGATCCTGGAGTCCCGGGATCGAGTCCCGCATCAGGCTCCCTGCTCGGCAGGGAGTCTGCTTCTCCCTCTGACCCTCCTCCCTCTCATGCTCTCTGTCTCTCATTCTCTCTCTCTCAAATAAATAAATAAAATCTTTAAAAAAAAAAAAAAAT
>NW_028006232.1:0-980 GCF_054177405.1 Leptonychotes weddellii | reverse complement strand
CACACACACACACACACACACACACACACACACACCCTTTATTACCAATGTGTCTTGTGCCAATTGTAGCATAAAAGTTACAAGCCCTATCTACTCTGGGACTGGCCCACTTTTGGCAATCTTTCAGTTCAACTCTTCATGAATCATCCCAGAGCCCACTATTATTGACTTGGAAATGGGGTTTTTTCCTAACTTCTACTGGAAATAACAGCACACACCTCTTTTGTGTCACTCCACTCTAAGTTCCACGAAGGTGGGTAACATATGTCTTTTTCATTTATAATTATCACTGTTACCTAACAGCTATCAGTAGTGTCTGGTATTAAATAAATATAAATGTATGCATATTTGATTTTGCTATCAATGTGATGTCATCTATTTCTTACCTTATGGAAAGTCCTCAAATTTCTGATCCACTGATGAAACCCCTCTGCGGCTGCCCTGACTTTTTCTGCATTTTAAATTTTTTCTGTCCTTACAGTTGATTGGAACAATTTTGAAAATGAAATTTTAAAAATATAGGGAAGTAAGCAAATGTGCTTAGTTAATTATGTCGAAGGTATAGATAAGTTCCCTGAAGTTTGATTTACTGTGCCACTTATCACTCACATTCAAAATTCAGCTACTATATATTTTCCAAATTAAAAAATAAACATACCCAAACTAATTGACTCTAAATACTCTATCAGTTCTACCATGAGCTACAAATGACTGTTTATAACATTAATATGATTAAGAAAGATAAATCAGAATCTGTTAAATAAATCTATCATTTTTTTCAAAATAAATACAGTTGTTGTTTCATACCTGGCCAGCACTGAAGATCTGAACAAATACTTTTAAGAGTTCTTGAATGTTGTCTGTACAAGCAAGAGGAACGTAAAGTACTAAACATATCTAAGTAACCTGGAGGAAAATTGAAAAAAGTGAATTTTCTATTTACCAAGCTACAAAAAAGTCACAAAATACAGTAATTTTAC
>NW_028006231.1:0-200 GCF_054177405.1 Leptonychotes weddellii | reverse complement strand
CGCCTCGGATTCACTTCTCCGCACGTCCTACCTTCCAGAAAGTGGTCGCTTTTCTGATGAGAGAGTTGTTGCTCTTCTTTTCTTCGATCTCCTGTTGAGTTTGTAGGTGTTCAGAATGGTTTGATCCCTATCCAGCTGAATTCCTGAGAGGAGACGAAATCCAGGTCTCCTACTCCTCCGCCATCTTGCTCCGCCCCCCT
>NW_028006230.1:0-200 GCF_054177405.1 Leptonychotes weddellii | reverse complement strand
AGGAAGGGCGCTAAACTAATTCCTACATGGAAGCTTCCAATGTTCGATGTCTGCTTGTGACTCTGAGGGAGACATTTATTATTAAAAAGAGCAATAGCTAGTTATCATTCCTGACACATTCCATGCTTCCAAATTGAAACTAACAATCTTATTACTCTTCTCTCACCTCCCAGAAGGAAGTCCAGTGATGGCACATTGTT
>NW_028006229.1:0-200 GCF_054177405.1 Leptonychotes weddellii | reverse complement strand
TTATGTTAATCCCCATACATTACATCATTAGTTCTAGATGAAGTGTTCCATGATTCATTGTTTGTGCATAACACCCAGTGCTCCATGCAGAACGTGCCCTCCTCAATACCCACCACCAGGCCAACCCATCCTCCCACCCCCCTCCCCTCTAGAACCCCCAGCCTGTTTTTCAGAGTCCATCGTCTCTCATGGTTCGTCCA
>NW_028006228.1:0-200 GCF_054177405.1 Leptonychotes weddellii | reverse complement strand
TTTTTATTTTTTTTATTCTTATGTTAATCCCCATACATTACATCATTAGTTCTAGATGAAGTGTTCCATGATTCATTGTTTGTGCATAACACCCAGTGCTCCATGCAGAACGTGCCCTCCTCAATACCCACCACCAGGCCAACCCATCCTCCCACCCCCCTCCCCTCTAGAACCCTCAGTTTGTTTTTCAGAGTCCATCG
>NW_028006227.1:0-200 GCF_054177405.1 Leptonychotes weddellii | reverse complement strand
TTTTTTTTTTTTAAAGATTTTATTTATTTATTTGAGAGAGAGAGAATGAGAGACAGAGAGCACGAGAGGGAGGAGGGTCAGAGGGAGAAGCAGACTCCCTGCCGAGCAGGGAGCCCGATGCGGGACTCGATCCCGGGACTCCAGGATCATGACCTGAGCCGAAGGCAGTCGCTTAACCAACTGAGCCACCCAGGCGCCCC
>NW_028006226.1:0-200 GCF_054177405.1 Leptonychotes weddellii | reverse complement strand
TTTTTTTTTTTTTAAAGATTTTATTTATTTATTTGAGAGAGAGAGAATGAGAGAGAGCACATGAGAAGGGGGAGGGTCAGAGGGAGAAGCAGACTCCCTGCCGAGCAGGGAGCCCGATGCGGGACTCGATCCAGGGACTCCAGGATCATGACCTGAGCCGAAGGCAGTCGCTTAACCAACTGAGCCACCCAGGCGCCCTC
>NW_028006225.1:0-200 GCF_054177405.1 Leptonychotes weddellii | reverse complement strand
TTTTTTTTTTTTTTTTAAAGATTTTATTTATTTATTTGAGAGAGAGAATGAGATAGAGAGAGAGAGCATGAGACGGGGGAGGGTCAGAGGGAGAAGCAGACTCCCTGCTGAGCAGGGAGCCCGATGCGGGACTCGATCCCGGGACTCCAGGATCGTGACCTGAGCCGAAGGCAGTCGCTTAACCAACTGAGCCACCCAGG
>NW_028006224.1:0-200 GCF_054177405.1 Leptonychotes weddellii | reverse complement strand
TTTTTTTTTTTTTAAAGATTTTATTTATTTATTTGAGAGAGAGAATGAGACAGAGAGAGAGAGCACGAGATGGGGGAGGATCAGAGGGAGAAGCAGACTCCCTGCTGAGCAGGGAGCCTGATGCGGGACTCGATCCCGGGACTCCAGGATCATGACCTGAGCCGAAGGCAGTCGCTTAACCAACTGAGCCACCCAGGCGC
>NW_028006223.1:0-200 GCF_054177405.1 Leptonychotes weddellii | reverse complement strand
TTTTTTTTTTTTTTAAGATTTTTATTTATTTATTTGACAGAGAGAGAGATAGCGAGAGCAGGAACACAAGCAGGGGGAGTGGGAGAGGGAGAAGCAGGCTTCCTGCCGAGCAGGGAGCCCGATGTGGGACTCGATCCCAGGACCCTGGGATCATGACCTGAGCCGAAGGCAGACGCTTAACGACTGAGCCACCCAGGCGC
>NW_028006222.1:0-200 GCF_054177405.1 Leptonychotes weddellii | reverse complement strand
TTTTTTTTTTTTAAAGATTTTATTTATTTATTTGAGAGAGAGAGAATGAGAGACAGAGAACATGAGAGGGAGGAGGGTCAGAGGGAGAAGCAGACTCCCCGCCGAGCTGGGAGCCCGATGCGGGACTCGATCCCGGGACTCCAGGATCATGACCTGAGCCGAAGGCAGTCGCTTAACCGACTGAGCCACCCAGGCGCCCC
>NW_028006221.1:0-980 GCF_054177405.1 Leptonychotes weddellii | reverse complement strand
TTTTTGCTCCATTTCTTAGAAATAAAATCCTTTCTAGGATATGCATTTTCCCAGTTACTTTAGTTTTTCCATCAAAGCCAAGCTTTTCAATCCACTTTCCCATAGGCCCCAGAATATTTTGGGCCCTTATACAATATGGCAGGGTTTAACAGCAGACTAGAGCCAGAGCGACTGGCCTGGAATTATGGCTCTAATTACGAATTGTGTAATAAGTCACATAAGCTCTCTGTGCCTCAGTGACCTCATCTGTAAAATGGGGATGATGATACCTTCCCAACAGGGTTGTTGGGAGGGTTTTGGAGTCAAACAGACATGGCTTGAATCTTGGCTTCTCTCTTTTCTGGTCTGAGATCTTGGAAAGTGTAACACTTGGAAAGTATAAAAACTAATAAATCTCTACAGTAGTGGTTTGGAGTATTACACAGTGTTTTTGAGAGTTGAGTTCTTATCTCTAACCTTACTTTAACCCATGTGAGGGATAGATGGTGATCACCAACAATTTTAAATGAATTTTTTTCTCTTATGTTTTACTTCTAATACCCCAAAGAATCTTCTGTTCGCCAAGGGAAGAGAGAAAAGGAGAGTTCTGAATCACGATAGGGCCCTTTTATCTCCTACCATGGTCGGGAGAGTGTGGCCACTCTGCGGACAAGCGCACGATCAGCTTAGGTCTCCAGGACATGCAGCATCCATGGGATCCTCTGTTCTCTGCATTTCCACCTGCCTTTTGCTAACTTGGCAGCACTCACATCATTCAGGGGAATGGCTGGCTACCTGGCTTTTCCATCCCCTGGAGCCTTTATCCTCCTCTCCGTGATTTCTGTAGCTCGCCTCTATAGACCAAAGTGGGTTCCCCGAACCCTTGTGTTACGCACTTCACAGAGCAGTTTTCTAGTTTTCTAGTTTTTTGGCTGGTTGAATATTTGAACTTCCATAAGACAGAATAACAGAAGCACAACAAATTTCGTACATACAGGAGC
>NW_028006220.1:0-200 GCF_054177405.1 Leptonychotes weddellii | reverse complement strand
TTTTTTTTTTTTTTTTTTTAAAGATTTTATTTATTTATTTATTAGAGAGCGAGCGAGAGAGAAACAGCATGAGAGGGGGGAAGGTCAGAGGGAGAAACAGGCTCCCCGCCGAGCCGGGAACCCGATGTGGGGCTCGATCCCAGGACTCCGGGATCATGACCTGAGCCGAAGGCAGTCGCTCAACCGACTGAGCCACCCAG
>NW_028006219.1:0-200 GCF_054177405.1 Leptonychotes weddellii | reverse complement strand
TTTTTTTTTTTTTTTTAAAGATTTTATTTATTTATTTGAGACAGAGAGAATGAGAGACAGAGAGCGTGAGAGGGAGGAGGGTCAGAGGGAGAAGCAGACTCCCTGCCAAGCAGGGAGCCCGATGCGGGACTCGATCCAGGGACTCCAGGATCATGACCTGAGCCGAAGGCAGTCGCTTAACCAACTGAGCCACCCAGGCG
>NW_028006218.1:0-200 GCF_054177405.1 Leptonychotes weddellii | reverse complement strand
TCCCCCCTTTGCTCGCCTTGGCCTTGGGGGGCACAGGGAGGCCCTTGTCACCCTCGCTGTCAGAGCTGCAGCCGCTGACATCCGTGAGAAGAAATCACCATTTTGGTATTAATGTTTTTTCAGTAACATTTTATATCTGAGTCTGGTGATTTTTGTGGATTGATTTTTTTTTTTTTTTTTTTTTTTTTTTTTTTTTTTTT
>NW_028006217.1:0-200 GCF_054177405.1 Leptonychotes weddellii | reverse complement strand
CTTTTTGAAGGACAGCATGGCAGAATTCTTTAGATATGAGAGAAAAGAGCAAGAAGTGCCAGTATTCAAGTTAATTGACTTAAATACTACAGAGGAACATGTGGCTTCCCAATTAATATGACACAAGTATTTAATTTCATTGATTAGTGTCCCATTTTTACTTAATTTATGTAGTATGGCTAAAACACCTAAGTGAGAAT
>NW_028006216.1:0-200 GCF_054177405.1 Leptonychotes weddellii | reverse complement strand
TTTTTTTTAAAGATTTTATTTATTTATTTGAGAGAGAGAGACTGAGAGAGAGAGCACATGAGAGGGGGGAGGGTTGGGAGGGTCAGAGGGAGAAGCAGACTCCCTGCCGAGCAGGGAGCCCGATGCGGGACTCGATCCAGGGACTCCAGGATCATGACCTGAGCCGAAGGCAGTCGCTTAACCAACTGAGCCACCCAGGC
>NW_028006215.1:0-200 GCF_054177405.1 Leptonychotes weddellii | reverse complement strand
TAGGGCGCCTGGGTGGCTCAGTCGTTAAGCGTCTGCCTTCGGCTCAGGTCATGATCCCAGGGTCCTGGGATCGAGTCCCACATCGGGCTCCCTGCTCGGCGGGAAGCCTGCTTCTCCCTCTCCCACTCCCCCTGCTTGTGTTCCTGCTCTCGCTATCTCTCTCTCTGTCAAATAAATAAATAAAATCTTTAAAAAAAAAT
>NW_028006214.1:0-200 GCF_054177405.1 Leptonychotes weddellii | reverse complement strand
CTTTTTTTTTTTTTTTAAAGATTTTATTTATTTATTTGACAGAGAAAGACACAGCGAGAGAGGGAACACAAACGGGGAGTGGGAGAGGGAGAAGCAGACTCCCTGCCGAGCAGGGAGCCCGATGCGGGACTCGATCCCGGGACTCCAGGATCATGACCTGAGCCGAAGGCAGTCGCTTAACCAACTGAGCCACCCAGGCG
>NW_028006213.1:0-200 GCF_054177405.1 Leptonychotes weddellii | reverse complement strand
TTTTTTTTTTTTTTTTAAAGATTTTATTTATTTATTTGACAGAGAAAGACACAGCGAGAGAGGGAACACAAACGGGGAGTGGGAGAGGGAGAAGCAGACTCCCCGCCGAGCAGGGAGCCCGATGCGGGACTCGATCCCGGGACTCCAGGATCATGACCTGAGCCGAAGGCAGTCGCTTAACCAACTGAGCCACCCAGGCG
>NW_028006212.1:0-200 GCF_054177405.1 Leptonychotes weddellii | reverse complement strand
GCGCCTGGGTGGCTCAGTCGGTTAAGCGACTGCCTTCGGCTCAGGTCATGATCCTGGAGTCCCGGGATCGAGTCCCGCATCGGGCTCCCAGCTCGGCAGGGAGTCTGCTTCTCCCTCTGACCCTCCTCCCTCTCATGTTCTCTGTCTCTCATTCTCTCTCTCTCAAATAAATAAATAAAATCTTTAAAAAAAAAAAAATG
>NW_028006211.1:0-200 GCF_054177405.1 Leptonychotes weddellii | reverse complement strand
TTTTTTTTTTAAAGATTTTATTTATTTATTTGACAGAGAGAGACACAGTGAGAGAGGGAACACAAGCAGGGGGAGTGGGAGAGGGAGAAGCAGGCTTCCCGCGGAGCAGGGAGCCCGATGCGGGGCTTGATCCCAGGACCCTGGGATCATGACCTGAGCCGAAGGCAGACGCTTAACGACTGAGCCACCCAGGCGCCCCT
>NW_028006210.1:0-980 GCF_054177405.1 Leptonychotes weddellii | reverse complement strand
GATGGAAGGAGGGTGAAAATTAACAAGGTTAATGCATTTCCCTTTGCTAAAAAATTCTACATCTGAGAAGAGATAGTGTTCTTCTAGAGCATGTCTGCCAAATCATAAATTAACCTACAGTAAGTGACATTAAGGAGATAGCTTTGTTCCATAAATGAGTAGGAGACCATATGGCTTTGATGTTAGAGTAAAGTTAATCACAAGCTCCATGATAAGCTATCATATAATTCCATAATAAATTGCATATACAACTGCCATTATTATCTGCACAGCATGCATATTTTGATATCAGTAACCTTTAGGGAAAAATGAAAATAAAATTTTGACTAAAAATAGATAGGACAGTGTATTAGAAAGTCATATCTAACATGTAGGGGAGCATTGGGTATAATTTTTGAGTCCGCTCAAAAAGAGAGGACAGCCTTTTCTCTTTGCCTTCTGTCATAGTGGCTACAGTGTGATTGGCCTAATATTGAGAGTGCCTGATGGGCCAATTCTGGGGCACTTATGGGTCTCCTTGAAAGAGGGTAGGATGCCTTTCTTCAGGATAGCAGTTCCAGGTTTGTACAACCTAACCACATCCTTGTGACTTTACTTCTCTAGCACACGTTAGTAACATTTGCCAAATTCAACACAAAGACTTTCCATGAAATCAGCAGATCTCCACAAGCTTATGGTATTTCAATTCTTTTGTAACCAAAATATTTGATTGTCCATAGTGTCTTAGTCTCCAATCATCCTGAAAATCAGAACTCCTTTTCTTAATCCTTATTTGGAAGAATTACGATAATCAATGTGGAAGTAAGCGTATTGGTGGAAAAAAATTACCAGATCACTCATGCACACTGATCCCATCCATTTTTCTTAAAAGTGGAGGAAATATTTTCTGATTTTTCTCTGCTGTTGCAAGTGCAAGGCAACACATAATTTATATGTAATTCACACACCAATACAGAGGTTTCTCATACTGATTGCTTTCA
>NW_028006209.1:0-200 GCF_054177405.1 Leptonychotes weddellii | reverse complement strand
TTTTTTTTTTTTTAAAGATTTTATTTATTTATTTGAGAGAGAGAGAATGAGAGACAGAGAGCATGAGAGGGAGGAGGGTCAGAGGGAGAAGCAGACTCCCCGCCGAGCAGGGAGCCCAATGCGGGACTCGATCCCGGGACTCCAGGATCATGACCTGAGCCGAAGGCAGTCGCTTAACCAACTGAGCCACCCAGGCGCCC
>NW_028006208.1:0-200 GCF_054177405.1 Leptonychotes weddellii | reverse complement strand
TTTTTTTTTTTTTTTTAAAGATTTTATTTATTTATTTGAGACAGAGAGAATGAGAGAGACAGAGAGCACATGAGAGGGGGGAGGGTCAGAGGGAGAAGCAGGCTCCCTGCCGAGCAGGGAGCCCGATGTGGGACTCGATCCCGGGACTCCAGGATCATGACCTGAGCCGAAGGCAGTCGCTTAACCAACTGAGCCACCCA
>NW_028006207.1:0-200 GCF_054177405.1 Leptonychotes weddellii | reverse complement strand
TGGTGGCAAACCTACCTTCATTCCTCCCCCTTAGTTCCAGTGCGTCCTCTGCTGAGTCTGTGGCTCTGCCCTTGGCCGGGTCCTGCCACGGAGTTGCTGGGCCTTCTCGCCACCTGCATGGCGTGCTGTGCTCTGCTCTCTAATGACAAATGTCGTGCTTTGTCCCACTGCCAGCCTGGTACCATCACTGAACTGTGTGC
>NW_028006206.1:0-200 GCF_054177405.1 Leptonychotes weddellii | reverse complement strand
TTTTTTTTTTTTTTAAGATTTTATTTATTTATTTGACAGAGAGAGACACAGCGAGAGAGGGAACACAAGCAGGGGGAGTGGGAGAGGGAGAAGCAGGCTCCCCGCAGAGCAGGGAGCCCGATGTGGGACTCGATCCCAGGACCCTGGGATCATGACCTGAGCCGAAGGCAGTCGCTCAACCGACTGAGCCACCCAGGCGC
>NW_028006205.1:0-200 GCF_054177405.1 Leptonychotes weddellii | reverse complement strand
GCCTCACAGACAGCTGACAGGGGAGGGGTTGTATAAAAGTGTGTGGGCGAGCTCGCCGTCTGCCCTGAGGAAGGCAAGCCTGGGCCCCTCCCCAGCCCCACACAGGCGAGCTCCACGGGGACTCATGCCCTCAGAGGGCAGGAAATAAAATAGGAGAATATATAGGGTATTTGCGAACTTGTGGCTGGGAACGAGTTTTT
>NW_028006204.1:0-200 GCF_054177405.1 Leptonychotes weddellii | reverse complement strand
GCGCCTGGGTGGCTCAGTTGGTTAAGCGACTGCCTTCGGCTCAGGTCATGATCCTGGAGTCCCTGGATCGAGTCCCGCATCGGGCTCCCTGCTCGGCAGGGAGTCTGCTTCTCCCTCTGACCCTCCCCCCTCTCATGTGCTCTCTCTCATTCTCTCTCTCTCAAATAAATAAATAAAATCTTTAAAAAAAAAAAAAAAAG
>NW_028006203.1:0-200 GCF_054177405.1 Leptonychotes weddellii | reverse complement strand
CTCCAGAACTGTAATATAAATCTTTGGGTTGTTTTAAACCACTAAAGTTGGGATGTAATTTGCTCTAGTAGCAATAGAAAACTAATTTAGAAAATAGATATAGTTTTAAATCCATTTGGTAATTTGCAAATGGTAACACATTTGTCTTCAAACGCAACCTCTGGCATAATATACGTGAAATGTTTCTTTTTTTTTTTTTT
>NW_028006202.1:0-200 GCF_054177405.1 Leptonychotes weddellii | reverse complement strand
TTTCGTCTCCTCTCAGGAATTCAGCTGGATAGGGATCAAACCATTCTGAACACCTACAAACTCAACAGGAGATCGAAGAAAGGAATAGCAACAACTCTCTGAACAGAAAAGCGACCACTTTCTGGAAGGTAGGACGTGCGGAGAAGTGAATCCGAGGCGATATTCGGGAGGATAGACGGCGGGGGAGGGGCCTCCGTCGG
>NW_028006201.1:0-200 GCF_054177405.1 Leptonychotes weddellii | reverse complement strand
CAGGTGGCCGGCAGGGGGAGGCCCCGCTCCGCCCCACCGGCCCCGCCCACGAGGCCCCACCCCTCAGTCGGGTGGCCGAGAGGAGGCCCCGCCCTGCCAGATAGGCCCCGCCCCCGCAAGGCCCCGCCCCGTCCGTTGGGCGGCCGGCAGGAGGCGCCGCGCCACGCGCGGGGCGCGGGGCGAGGGCGCGGGCGCGGGCT
>NW_028006200.1:0-200 GCF_054177405.1 Leptonychotes weddellii | reverse complement strand
TATTTTTTTTTTTAAAGATTTTATTTATTTATTTGAGAGAGAGAGAATGAGAGACAGAGAGCACGAGAGGGAAGAGGGCAGAGGGAGAAGCAGACCCCCTGCTGAGCAGGGAGCCCGATGCGGGACTCGATCCCGGGACTCCAGGATCATGACCTGAGCCGAAGGCAGTCGCTTAACCAACTGAGCCACCCAGGCGCCCG
>NW_028006199.1:0-980 GCF_054177405.1 Leptonychotes weddellii | reverse complement strand
CTCAGAGGTTAGTATACTCTCTAATCTTGAGGTGGGCAACTAGAGACTTTAAGTAGATTGTCCAAGCCAAGCTCTTGTAAGCGGAAAGTTCAGGGAAAGTCTAGGTTGTTTGACTCCAAAGCCAATGCTTTCAGCATTTTAGTAGAACTTATCACAGGATTCCTATTATCTGAGCTTCCTACCACTAAGTTAGATGCTAGACACCTTGGAAAATCTTGTTCCTTATAACACTGACTAGTCACCAACGAGCAAAACTTTTTCAGGGAGAATAGATTTTCCTAGAAAGAATAGAGATCCATAGCATACAAAGTTCTGCCAAACTGGACAGTAGATTCTTTGCTGTGATATCTGCTACACTCTGGAATTCAAGTTAGCTTTCATGGGATTTCATTTTGTCAGCAAAGCCTGTTGTCCCCTTGGCTGTCCTGCCGCACGGTACTTCAAAAGCAGGATTCCCTGACCCAAAGCGAGGCCCTGCTCATCTTGTTGTGCCCAGACTTGCGTCTTTTTAAAGAGCCTAAAATGTGAGCTGGACTCAGCTTTCCTGGCAGCAAATGTCCTAGAAAGCTGCTGAAGGAGTTCAGGACTTGCTACCCCAAAATCTGTGTCTCTGGCATGTTGACCATTTTGAGTGAAAACCAGCAATCCCTCTTAAAAGCAAGAGATGAAATTCCCATGTGAAAAGGCATCTACCTATCTACCTACCTATCTGAGAAGGAAAATCCCATTCTGATCAAGGTTGCAAAGTTGAGACCCAGAGAACTCTATACAACAGACCTTGTCAAAATAGTTCTGATCTCCCTTTAGCCTACCCACAGTTTGGTTACTTTCCTACAATTGCCTCTTTGTTAAACCTAATAGAAATCCTTTGTTTTGCCATTTCTTTGGGCCTTTCCTTAGGAAGTCTCCACATCAAGTAAGCCTTGTATTAAATGTGCACACTTTTCTCCTGCTAATCTGTCTTATGTGGATCTAATTCT
>NW_028006198.1:0-200 GCF_054177405.1 Leptonychotes weddellii | reverse complement strand
TTTTTTTTTTAAAGATTTTATTTATTTATTTATTAGAGAGCGAGCGAGAGAGAAACAGCATGAGAGGGGGGAAGGTCAGAGGGAGAAACAGGCTCCCCGCCGAGCCGGGAACCCGATGTGGGGCTCGATCCCAGGACTCCGGGATCATGACCTGAGCCGAAGGCAGTCGCTCAACCGACTGAGCCACCCAGGCGCCCCAA
>NW_028006197.1:0-200 GCF_054177405.1 Leptonychotes weddellii | reverse complement strand
TTTTTTTTTTATTCTTATGTTAATCCCCATACATTACATCATTAGTTTTAGATGAAGTGTTCCATGATTCATTGTTTGTGCATAACACCCAGTGCTCCATGCAGAATGTGCCCTCCTCAATACCCACCACCAGGCTAACCCATCCTCCCACCCCTCTCCCCTCTAGAACCCTCAGTTTGTTTTTCAGAGTCCATCGTCTC
>NW_028006196.1:0-200 GCF_054177405.1 Leptonychotes weddellii | reverse complement strand
TTTTTTTTTTTTTTTTTTTTTAAGATTTTATTTATTTGCGAGAGAGAGAATGAGAGACAGAGAGCATGAGAGGGAGGAGGGTCAGAGGGAGAAGCAGACTCCCTGCTGAGCAGGGAGCCTGATGTGGGACTCGATCCCGGGACTCCAGGATCATGACCTGAGCCGAAGGCAGTCGCTTAACCAACTGAGCCACCCAGGCG
>NW_028006195.1:0-200 GCF_054177405.1 Leptonychotes weddellii | reverse complement strand
ATTTTTTTTTTATTCTTATGTTAATCCCCATACATTACATCATTAGTTCTAGATGAAGTGTTCCATGATTCATTGTTTGTGCATAACACCCAGTGCTCCATGCAGAACGTGCCCTCCTCAATACCCACCACCAGGCCAACCCATCCTCCCACCCCCCTCCCCTCTAGAACCCTCAGTTTGTTTTTCAGAGTCCATCGTCT
>NW_028006194.1:0-200 GCF_054177405.1 Leptonychotes weddellii | reverse complement strand
TCACCTTCTGTGATGGCTAATTTTATGTGTCCATGTGACTGGCCACGGAGTGCTAAGGTATTAGGCCAAACATAATTCTGGGTGTTTTTGTGAAGGTGCTTTGGATGAGGTTAACATTTAAGTGGCAGACTAAGTATTGCAGATTACCGTCTCTGATGTGGGTGGGCCTCATCCAATTAGTTGAAGGCCTTAAAAAAACG
>NW_028006193.1:0-200 GCF_054177405.1 Leptonychotes weddellii | reverse complement strand
TGTTTTTTTAAGGCCTTCAACTAATTGGATGAGGCCCACCCACATCAGAGACGGTAATCTGCAATACTTAGTCTGCCACTTAAATGTTAACCTCATCCAAAGCACCTTCACAAAAACACCCAGAATTATGTTTGGCCTAATACCTTAGCACTCCGTGGCCAGTCACATGGACACATAAAATTAGCCATCACAGAAGGTGG
>NW_028006192.1:0-200 GCF_054177405.1 Leptonychotes weddellii | reverse complement strand
TTTTTTTTTTTTTTAAAGATTTTATTTATTTATTTGAGAGAGAGAGAATGAGAGACAGAGAGCATGAGAGGGAGGAGGGTCAGAGGGAGAAGCAGACTCCCTGCCGAGCAGGGAGCCCGATGCGGGACTCGATCCCGGGACTCCAGGATCAGGACCTGAGCCGAAGGCAGTCGCTTAACCAACTGAGCCACCCAGGCGCC
>NW_028006191.1:0-200 GCF_054177405.1 Leptonychotes weddellii | reverse complement strand
TTCTTTTTTTTTTTTTTAAAGATTTTATTTATTTATTTGAGAGAGAGAGTGAGAGAGAGAAAGAGCACAAGAGGGGGGAGCAGGAGAGGGAGAAGCAGACTCCCTGCCGAGCAGGGAGCCCGATGCGGGACTCGATCCCGGGACTCCAGGATCATGACCTGAGCCGAAGGCAGTCGCTTAACCAACTGAGCCACCCAGGC
>NW_028006190.1:0-200 GCF_054177405.1 Leptonychotes weddellii | reverse complement strand
TTTTTTTTTTTTTAAAGATTTTATTTATTTATTTGACAGAGAGAGACACAGCGAGAGAGGGAACACAAGCAGGGGGAGTGGGAGAGGGAGAAGCAGGCTTCCCGCAGAGCAGGGAGCCCGATGCGGGACTCGATCCCAGGACCCCGGGACCATGACCTGAGCCGAAGGCAGTCGCTTAACCAACTGAGCCACCCAGGCGC
>NW_028006189.1:0-200 GCF_054177405.1 Leptonychotes weddellii | reverse complement strand
TTTTTTTTTTTTTTAAGATTTTATTTATTTATTTGAGAGTGAGAGAGTGAGAGACAGAGAGCATGAGAGGGAGGAGGGTCAGAGGGAGAAGCAGACTCCCTGCCGAGCAGGGAGCCCGATGCGGGACTCGATCCCGGGACTCCAGGATCATGACCTGAGCCGAAGGCAGTCGCTTAACCAACTGAGCCACCCAGGCGCCC
>NW_028006188.1:0-980 GCF_054177405.1 Leptonychotes weddellii | reverse complement strand
GTTAATGACTGAGCCATCCGGGTGCCTTTGAATAAGCCATCCGGGTGCCCTTGAATAAATAAAATCTTAAAAAAAGAAGGAAAAAAAAAGACAAGTATAAGACTAATGGAAACCAGAAGAAACTAGTCGATTTAGTACTTTTCCACCTTTAGAGGCCAAACTTCCAATTTAGTTTTAACAAATTCGTCTACTAGAATGTGGATTTTTTTTAAGGTAAAAGTTTTTTTAATTAAGCTTTTACATGAGTTTCCAAAATGATGGAATATTTTATATTTTCCTATTTAATAAGAAAAAAAGAAACTTTTTTTGCTAACTTTACTATTATTTCTTAAAATAACTGTTGAAAGGAACCTGACAGAATATTGTCAATATTATATTGACACAATACAAACTGAAGTTTAAAATTCTCATTGGTTGGAGCACAAAAAGCAGTTTCTAGTAATTTCTAGACTGATAATAAGTGTTTCTGAGTTCATGTTAATAGTTAATATTTTTATAGTAATCCTAATCCATGGATCCTGATGTTTTCAGAACCCTATCCTTTGAAAGGCAGTTTTTCTACTGGAAATATGCCAGAGAATGCCTATTCTCATTAGATTGAAAAGAATGTCAATGTGCTGAAACTGCTTTGTATTCACACTTACAAAGGTAATAATCAAAGTACTCACTGAATCTTTTTATGCAAACCTAACACTAAAACATGTTAGAATTTCCTGCCATTAACAATTCATGTTACTTCCCCAGGAAACAATGAAAATGTAGCAATCATATTAAGCAGACTCCACCGCAATCAGGTTCCTGAGATACTGACTGGTCAGCATCACCAGACACTTAGCTCTAGTCAGTCAATCATGCAAGGAACACAGGAACACACAGTCCTTCACAAATGCTTAAGAGATAGATGCCACTGTGTCTTGGATCTGTTCTCATCTGGCTGGATGAACTTTGGATCACTGGCATTGCTATGGAAGGGGCTCAGG
>NW_028006187.1:0-200 GCF_054177405.1 Leptonychotes weddellii | reverse complement strand
TTTTTTTTATTCTTATGTTAATCCCCATACATTACATCATTAGTTCTAGATGAAGTGTTCCATGATTCATTGTTCGTGCATAACACCCAGTGCTCCATGCAGAACGTGCCCTCCTCAATACCCACCACCAGGCCAACCCATCCTCCCACCCCCCTCCCCTCTAGAACCCTCAGTTTGTTTTTCAGAGTCCATCGTCTCTC
>NW_028006186.1:0-200 GCF_054177405.1 Leptonychotes weddellii | reverse complement strand
TTTTTTTTTAAAGATTTTATTTATTTATTTGAGACAGAGAGAATGAGAGAGAGAGAGCACATGAGAGGGGGGAGGGTCAGAGGGAGAAGCAGGCTCCCTGCCGAGCAGGGAGCCCGATGCGGGACTCGATCCAGGGACTCCAGGATCATGACCTGAGCCGAAAGCAGTCGCTTAACCAACTGAGCCACCCAGGCGCCCAG
>NW_028006185.1:0-200 GCF_054177405.1 Leptonychotes weddellii | reverse complement strand
GGCGCCTGGGTGGCTCAGTTGGTTAAGCGACTGCTTTCGGCTCAGGTCATGATCCTGGAGTCCCTGGATCGAGTCCCGCATCGGGCTCCCTGCTCGGCAGGGAGCCTGCTTCTCCCTCTGACCCTCCCCCCTCTCATGTGCTCTCTCTCTCTCATTCTCTCTGTCTCAAATAAATAAATAAAATCTTTAAAAAAAAAAAT
>NW_028006184.1:0-200 GCF_054177405.1 Leptonychotes weddellii | reverse complement strand
TTTTTTTTTTTTTAAGATTTTATTTATTTATTTGAGAGTGAGAGAGTGAGAGACAGAGAGCATGAGAGGGAGGAGGGTCAGAGGGAGAAGCAGACTCCCTGCCGAGCAGGGAGCCCGATGCGGGACTCGATCCCGGGACTCCAGGATCATGACCTGAGCCGAAGGCAGTCGCTTAACCAACTGAGCCACCCAGGCGCCCC
>NW_028006183.1:0-200 GCF_054177405.1 Leptonychotes weddellii | reverse complement strand
TTTTTTTTAAAGATTTTATTTATTTATTTGAGACAGAGAGAATGAGAGAGACAGAGAGCACACGAGAGGGGGGAGGGTCAGAGGGAGAAGCAGGCTCCCTGCCGAGCAGGGAGCCCGATGCGGGACTCGATCCAGGGACTCCAGGATCATGACCTGAGCCGAAGGCAGTCGCTTAACCAACTGAGCCACCCAGGCGCCCC
>NW_028006182.1:0-200 GCF_054177405.1 Leptonychotes weddellii | reverse complement strand
GCGCCTGGGTGGCTCAGTTGGTTAAGCGACTGCCTTCAGCTCAGGTCATGATCCTGGAGTCCCGGGATCGAGTCCCGCATCGGGCTCCCTGCTCGGCAGGGAGTCTGCTTCTCCCTCTGACCCTCCTCCCTCTCATGCTCTCTGTATCTCATTCTCTCTGTCTCAAATAAATAAATAAAATCTTTAAAAAAAAAAAAAAG
>NW_028006181.1:0-200 GCF_054177405.1 Leptonychotes weddellii | reverse complement strand
TTTTTTTTTTTTTTTAAAGATTTTATTTATTTATTTGACAGAGAGAGAGATAGCTAGAGCAGGAACACAAGCAGGGGGAGTGGGAGAGGGAGAGGCAGGCCTCTTGCTGAGCAGGGAGCCCGATGTGGGACTCGATCCCAGGACCCCAGGATCATGACCTGAGCCGAAGGCAGACGCTTAACGACTGAGCCACCCAGGCG
>NW_028006180.1:0-200 GCF_054177405.1 Leptonychotes weddellii | reverse complement strand
ATATCGCCTCGGATTCACTTCTCCGCACGTCCTACCTTCCAGAAAGTGGTCGCTTTTCTGTTCAGAGAGTTGTTGCTATTCCTTTCTTCGATCTCCTGTTGAGTTTGTAGGTGTTCAGAATGGTTTGATCCCTATCCAGCTGAATTCCTGAGAGGAGACGAAATCCAGGTCTCCTACTCCTCCGCCATCTTGCTCCGCCT
>NW_028006179.1:0-200 GCF_054177405.1 Leptonychotes weddellii | reverse complement strand
GATGAACCATGAGAGACGATGGACTCTGAAAAACAAACAGGGTTCTAGAGGGGAGGGGGGTGGGAGGATGGGTTAGCCTGGTGGTGGGTATTGAGGAGGGCACATTCTGCATGGAGCACTGGGTGTTATGCACAAACAATGAATCATGGAACACTTCATCTAAAACTAATGATGTAATGTATGGGGATTAACATAAGAAT
>NW_028006178.1:0-200 GCF_054177405.1 Leptonychotes weddellii | reverse complement strand
TCTTTTTTTTTTTATTCTTATGTTAATCCCCATACATTACATCATTAGTTTTAGATGAAGTGTTCCATGATTCATTGTTTGTGCATAACACCCAGTGCTCCATGCAGAATGTGCCCTCCTCAATACCCACCACCAGGCTAACCCATCCTCCCACCCCCCTCCCCTCTAGAACCCTCAGTTTGTTTTTCAGAGTCCATCGT
>NW_028006177.1:0-980 GCF_054177405.1 Leptonychotes weddellii | reverse complement strand
GAAGAGTTTGGGAAAGTGCTTTAAATTGATCATAAGGGGAGTTGATATGTAATTGATAGCACCTTCATGAAATGATAAATTCAGAGACCAAGCTTCTAGAGAACAGAGGGGGTGTTTATTTTGCTTTCTATGTTGTGTTTACACTGCTGGGCACCCTGTGAGTATTTGGTAAAGCTTCGGAGCTACAGAGAAGCTTGAGATCCAGTTTAATTACCAGGTCATGCCTATCTGGGAATGGCCCTCAGCTGTGAGGGCTGCCAGGCCCTTCATGATCTCTTCTGCTTGCAAATAGGCCCCTGTTCAGGGAGAAGCTGCTCTCAATTAAAGCAACACTTGATATCATAAGTGTTTGCATCCATTATGAGTACTCTCTTAACTTTTAAACTGTGTGTGTACAATTGCTTGTTTTTCCTAACGCCTTTTTATCAGTCAGCAAATACTAATAATGTGCTTATTTTTGTAAGAGATTAATTTACATAAAATGTGTTCTTTGACTAGTATGAAGTCCTCCTTTGTGTACAAGATCATGATGATCCAGCCATTGATGTATGTAAGAAGCTTCTTGGAAAATACCCAAATGTTGATGCTAGATTGTTTATTGGTAGGTAACAACTTACTTCTGCAATAACCCTTTTGCTTTAATAATATTAAGTATCAGCAATCTTTGTATTAAACTAGAGTGAAGTTATTAGCGTGTTTGCTTTATGCATGTTGGAGTAGTGATAGGATATGTTTATATCCTTTTGAGAAAACTTAAGTTCTAAAAACACAGGTTTTTTCATATCTGGGATTAAGAAAATAACAACAAAAAACCCCTACTCCCTCCCCCCCCCATTACCCTGTTTTCTCAATCAGACATGAGAGTCTGTTTTTTTGTTTCTTTAATATTTTCAATCTGTGGGCTTTTCTATATCGCATTCACTGTAATTGGGAGTGATCGATAGAATTTGCTCTTATGATATTGCAAAAAGAATATATAT
>NW_028006176.1:0-12081 GCF_054177405.1 Leptonychotes weddellii | reverse complement strand
GCTTCTCCCTCTCCCACTCCCCCTGCTTGTGTTCCCTCTCTCGCTGTATCTCTGCCAAATAAATAAATAAAATCTTTAAAAAAGGGGGGGGGGCGCCTGGGTGGCTCAGTCAGTTAAGCGTCTGCCTTCGGCTCAGGTCATGATCCTGGGGTCCTGGGATCAAGCCCCACGGCAGTCTCCTCACTGAGCAAGGAACCTGCTTCCCCTCTCCCTCTCCCTCTGCCCTACCCCCTGCACACACTCTCTCTCTCTCTCAACTAAATAAATCTTTAAAAAAAAAATTTGTTGTTCATATCTGAAATTCAAATTTAAATAGATGCCCTGTGTTTTTAGTTGCTAACTCTGGTAACCCTAGGCCAGTCTCAGTTCCATCCCTTCATCCTCGCTTGGTGGGCTCATCGATCCCCTGGTCCACCAGAAGCTCCCACCCCCAAGACCTTAGTCCACCTCTCCAGCTCCCCTTCTTCTGCCCTAAGATTGGATGCATTTACTTGTGTGGTTTTTGGTTTTGGTTTTTTTTTTAGATTTTTATTTGTTTGAGAAAGAGAGAAAGCTCATAAGCAGGGGGAGAGGGAGAAGCAGGCTCCCTGCTGAGCAAGGAGACAAATGTGGGGCTCGATCCCAGGATCCAGGAATCATGACCTGAGCTGAAGGCAGACGCTTAACCGACCGAGCCACCCATGTGCCCCTGGATGCACTTACTTGTAATACCTGTTGTGATGAGAACACCTGCACCCAGAGGTAAGGGGGATGGGGAGTGAGTGGGATAAACTCCTGGATGTTGTCCCCCTCACCCAGCTCTTCTCCTTGAAATGACTTTGGTCACATAGAGACATGTGTTGGTCCACTGAACCTCCATGCCTGGGGACTTGGTCTGTGGCAGGTGCCAAGCTGCACGCTGGGGACACAGGCAAATTAGACACTGTGTCTGACCTCAAGGGGATCCAGTTTGGTAAATGAAGCTTCTGAGAAACAGAAAAGCACTGAAGTGCTCATAACTGCTCCCCCTGCCCCCCCAGCCAATGCTGGGACAGATGGTGATGAGGAAGGGCATGGTCATCCCTTCTTCCTGGGAAGCCAGGAGAGGTCTCCTGGGGGGGGTGGCATGTGGCTGCTTCTGTCCTTGTTCTCAGGTCCACTGTATTCATGTACTCGGGCTGCTGGAACAAAGCACCACAGACTGAATGGCTTAAACAATGGAAGAAACTTTCCCCACCATTCTGGAGGCTGGGAGTGGTGTCTTCTTTCAAGGTGTCAGCAGGGTTGGTGTCTTCCCAGGCCTCTGTCCTTGGGGCTGTAGACACCATGGTCATCCCTCTGTGTGTGCCTGTGTCCTGATCTCTTTTCCTTTCTTTTGTTTTTTTTAAAGTAGGCCCTACGCCCAGCATGGAGCCCAATGCAGGGCTTGAACTCATGACCCTGAGATCAAGACCTGAGCTGAGATCAAGAGTTTAACACTTCACCGGCAGAACCACCCAGGCGCCCCCGGATGTCTTCTTAAGAGGACGCCAGTCCTGCTGGATTTGAGCTTGCTCTATGACCTCGTTTTAACTGAATTACCCCTTTAAAGGCCCTATCTCCAAATATAGTCACATTCGCTGGTACTGGGGTTAAGACTTCAAATGTGAACGGGGAAGGGGGCACAATTCAGTCCCTAATATCCACCTTCTGCATTCTGATCCAGGTCCCCACTGCCCAACCTGGGCTTTATCAGGGGAGAGCCAGGGTCCCTTCTCCCAGGGAGCCTCCTGTCCAGGGACTTCACAACGTGAAGCTCATAGAGGAAGGGCCTTCCACAGGGAAGAGGGAGAGGGAGGGAGGGATGCCTAGGTCCTAATACGTGCTTGACCTGATCATGCTACTGACAATTCCTTGATTTTCATATTGTACTTAGTTGTGGAAGATGATAACACTGGGGGGCGCCTGGGTGGCTCAGTCGGTTAAGTGTCTGCCTTCAACTCAGGTCACGATCCCAGGGTCCTGGGATGGGGCTCCGAGTCAGGCTCCCTACTCAGGGGGGAGTGTGCTTCTCCCTCTCCCTCTGCCTGCCACTCCCCCTGCTCATCTCTCTCTCTCTGACAAATAAATAAAATCTTTTAAAAAAAAAAAGATGATAGGGCGCCTGGGTGGCTCAGATGGTTAAGCGTCTGCCTTCGGCTCAGGTCATGATCCCAGGGTCCTGGGATCGAGTCCCACATCGGGCTCCCCGCTCCTTGGGAGCCTGTTTCTCCCTCTGCTTCTCTCTCTCTCTCTCTCTGTCTCTCATGAATAAATAAATAAAATCTTTAAAAAAAAAAATAAATAAAAAAATAAAAAAAAGATGATAACATTGGAGGGGGGAGGTTCAAGTCCATGGGATGTCCCTGTACATTTCCTTGCAACCTCCTGTGAGTCTATAGTTCCTTCACAATGAAGTTAAAAGCAAACCAAAATAGATCATCACAAAACGCAACAACAACAATAAACAGGCTGATGACTGTAAATTGCATCTCAGCCCTGACCCTTCCCCATCCATTAGACACCTACTCAGGAATCTATAATGTGCATCTCAAGCTTCACATGCTTCATGCAGCACTATTTCTCACCGCAACCCTGCTTTTCAGCTGTCTAAAGATCATTATGTGGCACAAAGTCCTGACTGCTTCTTTATCTCACTCCATACACAGCCACCCACAAGACCCATCAGTTCAACTTCTTAAGTATTAACAAAGTCTATCCACTTATTCCCATCCCTACTACCATTCCTTACCCTGGTCCAAGATGTCTCAGTCTTAGCACTACTGACATTTTGAGTCAGATCATTCTGGGGGGTGAGGCGGGGTGTTGCGGGGTAGGATGTCCAACAGCAGCCCTGGCCTCACTCTTCAGATGCTAGTAGCAGCCGTCAACTCCAGCTGGGACAACTGAAAATGTCCCCGGACATTGCCACCTGTCCCCCGGATGGCAAAATCACCCTTGATGGAGAATGACTGCCCGGATTCAAGCCACCGCCCTCACCTGTATGACAGCAGTGATCAACTGTCCTCCCTGCTTCTACTCTGCTCCCTTCTTGGTGGCTTCTCAACACAGCAGAGAGATAGAGAGAGAGAGAGAAAGAGAGGGAGAGGGAGAAGCAGGCTCCCTGCTGAGCAGAGAGCCCGATGCAGGGCTTGATCCCAGGACCCTGGGATCATGACCTGAGCCAAAGGCAGATGCTTAACCAGCTGAGCCACCCAGGCGCCCCAGAGTTATTTTCCAAATAGAAATCAAACCAAGTCTCTCTCTTACTTAAACATTTCAGTGGTGTCTTGTTATCTTTGGGAGAAAATCCCAACTGCTCACCATATCTACGATGACCTTCCCAAACTCACTTTGAACCCTCTTTTGCTTTGTTTCTGCATTCTGACAGTGATCGCCCCCAACCCCCACCACCTGATTCTCACCTGCACTAAGTTTATTCCCACCTGGCGGCGGGGGGGGGGGGGGGCGTTGATCTTGGGGTTGTAGCTGCCCCTCCCACTGTTCAGAGTTCAGAGTCATCCACAACGTTTTCCCACCCCCACAGCCTTCTGAATGTCCTGTGGCTTCCTGGGCCCCCTCAGAATTTTCCGCCCTTCCTCAGTGTGACCAGATCGCCTCTAACCCTCTCCCAGCCTTGCCCAGACAAGAGCCAGGTGGCTACCGGAGGCCAGGAGAATCTTTTTTGGTTATCCTCGCATCTATCTTCTCTGCCCAAGAATGTTCAGATTTTCTCTGAACTTATTCCTTTAAGACAGACAAACACCCAGCTCTGCAGGCCTCCCCTCTCCACTCACTAACAAATGTTGAACACCTGCTCCTTCTGCCCCTGATGTCAAAACAGGGGCAAAGGTAGATGTTGAGAGGAAGTGAGAATGGGGCGGGAGAGGTTGGGAGCGGGGAGAGAGAGGTAGTTAGTTCAGGATGCTGCCTGGGAAGGGTGCAGGGGTGTGGGCCCGAGGACTGGAGGGATGCATCGCGGGGATGTAGGGAAGGGTCCCGGTGGAGGATGAAGAGTCCAGGTCTGGCTGTAATTGAGGCCCTGAGGGTGCTGAGGAGCCTTTATTAGGGGAAGGGGCATCTTATCGTCCCCTGCTACACACACACACCATCCTCTTCCTGTCATCTGTTCCGATAGGATCTGTCCCAGGGGCCTCGCTGCCTCTGCCGCAGTTCAGCACGTCGCCTCCAGGGGGCGCTCCGTCCCCGCGGCACTGACGGACCCCGGTGCAGCCCCAGGCACCAGGATCTGTGTTGGTGGTGGTCCTGGAGAACTGCAGCCCTCCGGGGAATATTTCCCTGATGCTGAACAATTTTTGCAAACGTGGCTCTTCCCAAAAGGCTGCATTCGTTCTCACTGCACCTACAAATTATGACTCTGCTCCTTTCACTGACCCTCAATAAACCGAGTCTCTGCCCTATTAAAGAAGTCACTGTGACCACCCTCCTTCCCTCACGGCAAACCCACCCTCCCCAGATTTAAAACACTTCAGTACTGCCCCATGCTCACACATCATTCTCAGATGGGATCCCACCGAGCCACACTCACCATATGATGGCCAGGGAAGAAAATGCAATCCTGTGGTGGCTTCGTGTGGGCAGCTGTAACAGAGATCTCACCAACTGGGTGGCTTAAGCAACCAACACTCACTTCTCACAGTCCTGGAGGCTGGAAGTCCAAGATCAAGGAGCTGGCTGATTCCGTGTCTGGTGACAGCCGACCTCCTGGTTCACAGAGGACCATTTCCCGGACCGCCGTGCCCTCCCATGGTGGAGGGGGCAAGGGAGTCTCTGGGGCCTCTTTTATAAGGTCACTAGTCCCATTCATGAGAGCTCCACCCTCATGTCCTAATCACCTCTCCAAGGCTCCACCTCCTGCGACCATCACATGGGGGGGTAGGTTTCAACATACAGATTTTGGGGGGACACAGTCTATAGCGTGTGGTGTTATCAGGTCCCATCTTCGCATTGTTGAGGTTGGGGTTGTGTTCTCAGCTGGGCCTTCACCCTTTTCTCTTCAAGCCGAGATAGTGTATTAAAAAGCAAGAAGGTGAGAAAAATACTACTATAGGATAAATTTGAATTCGCTAATTTCTAGTAAAGGAAAAGTTTTGCAAGTTCAGTACTTTATTATCAGATGAAATTGTTACTCACTGGCATGTGTTTTGATAGTCAGTGTGAAGTGTCCGTTTTCCAAAGTGAAATACCAACTCTTTATGTGAAGACCCAAGGCTGTCTGATCTGGTCCCTGTTTATTTCTCCAGCTTCTTATCTTTTTACTCCATTACTCCCCCCGCCCCTTAATAAAGAGTAAAGCAGCCCCCACTAGCATTCACAGTCAGGCCCTGGTGTTCTCCTATTAAATATAAATGATTTCGCAGGATTTCACACCAGACAAACCCACTCTGGGGTGGAACAAGATAAGTAGTCCACAGTAGTCACATGCCTTAACACAGACACAAACAAGAACATTGTTTAAGTCACAAAATGACCACATACCCCCTTCCCCAGCCCCCAGTGCAGGGTAACATGAATGACTGCAGAATATTTACCAACTACGGCTTTAGCCTTTGCTGTGGACTGAATGTTGTATCCCTCCCAACATTCATATGCTGAAGCCCTAATCCCCAGGGCAGTGGTATTTGGAGATGGGACCTTTGGGAGGTGATTTGGTTGTGAGAGTAGTTTCCTGAATGAGATTTGTGCCCTTACGAAAGAGACCCCAGAGAGCACCCTTGTCCCTTCTGCCACATGAGGACCCAGTGAGAAGCCCTTTATGAACCAGGACATGCGCTCTTACCAGACACCGGATATGTTGGTGCCTTGATCTTGGATTTCTCAGCCTTTGGAACTGTGAGAAATAAATTTGGGTGGCTCAGTCGGTTAAGCATCTGCCTTCGGCTCGGTCATGAACCCAGGGTCCTGGGATCGAGCCCCGCATCGGGCTCCCTGCTCCACAGGAAGCCTGCTTCTCCCTCTCCCACTCCCCCTGCTTGTGTTCCCTCTCTCCCTGTGTCTCTCTCTGTCAAATAAATAAATAAAATCTTAAAAAAAAAAGATAATGAATATTTCTGTCACCCTAGAAAATACCATCCATCATGCCCTTCCCTATCAACGCCAGTTTTCAGAGTTAGAGCCACTGTCCTGTGGATAAGGGGCAGCATGAAAGAGAGCCCCTGACTTCTCAGCTGTATTCACCTGGAATTTAGCCTCTTCAACAAAGCTGGCAAGGAATGAGAAATGCTGGCAGCCTGCCCTTTCCTGGGAGGAGATGGAGCCTTGTGTTCTTGCTCTACCCACCTGGAATGGAGTTTCCATCATCCTGAACTGGAATAGGGATAGAAGGGGAACCAGCAACATTATTCTTAAAAGCCAAAACTGGGAACGATGGAAATGTCTATCAACTGGTGAATGCATAAATGAAATGTGGTGTATATTCACACAATGTAATAATATTAAGAATATAATGTTATTAAATATGGGTGTGTGCTCTAACATGGTTGAACCTCAGAAACTTAAGGCTTAGTGAAAAATAGCAGACACAATAGACTTTATATCATGTGATTTCATGTATATGAAATATTCATAAAAACAGTTCATTAGAGATTGAAAGCAGATCAATGATTTCCTGGAGCTGTGAAGGGAGTGGTAGTGATTGCAAATGGGCATAAGGGTCCTCTTTAGGCTAATCAAAATGTGTGACAATGACTACGGAACTCTATAAATTTACCAAAAAATCATTGAACTGTATACTTACAATGAATTAATTTTATATGACATAAGTTATACCTCAATAAAACGTTATTAAAAGTCTGCTGGGGACTTCTGCTTCTGAGCATGAGAGGATAATAGGGCCCAGAATTATTCTCCTGTAAACAACTAGAATACCAAACAAAATACAAGGAACCTCTCTTTTCATACATGGAATGCAGACAGGGAAGAACTGTGCTTCTTGAGAGAAGGAGAAAAATGAAGTAAACCATATAATCACCCAGGTTTTTTGTTAGGAGGTTGTTTGCAGATAGCAGAGTAAGAAGGGGATGGGGGCACAATAAAAGGGACTGAACTTTCACTGAGTTGAGGAGCCAGACATTAAAGGTTAAGGAAAGAGATGTAGCTAAAATATGTAGGTCAGAGTTTCAGACAGGAGAGTATTGTGGAGAAAGGGTTCAAGGTCTTCATGAAAGGTCCTTGAGTAGTTGGAAAATACCAATCTGTATGTGCATAGGGTGAAACCCCCTGAGGCCAAACGAGAACAATTTCTAAGGAGAGAAGGAATTACTGGAGAGCTATTAGATGGGAGATTCCCAGAGCTCACAAAGGGCTTGGACTTGTGCATATTCCCTCCAGCCAGAGTGAAGATACCTCCTTGAATCCATGGGGCAGTCAGCAAAAGCTCTAAAAGGGCCATGGCATTCAAGTGAAAAAAAATTAGCCCAACACTAGACCTATCTTAGGAGGAGCTAAAAATTAAAGAGTCTTAAAAATATTGGCCCAGGGGTGCCTGGGTGGCTCAGTCGGTTAAGCATCTGCCTTCAGCTCAGGTCATGATTCTGGGATCCTGGGATTGATCCCCACATCAGGCTTCCTGCTCAGTGGGGAGCTTGCTTCTCCCTTTCCCTGTACCTCTGCTTGTGCTCTTTCACTCTCTCTCTCTCTGTCTGTCAAATAATCTTAAACAAAAATATTGTCCCAACATGCAAGTAACTTAACTGCCTTAAAAAAAAAATGATCAACGTTTTTAAAGAAATACAACAAAACCAAGCAGTCAGACACATAAAATTGACAATGTCCAGCACTCAGTGAAAAATTACTAGACATACAAAGGAATATGAACACCTGATACTCAACAAGAGAAAAGTCATCCAATGGAATCAGGGTCAGACATGACACAGGAGGTGGAAATAGGAGACAAAGACATTATAAGAGTTATTACAAATATGTGCCAGTTATACTCAAGGATGTAAACGAAAACATTACCGTTACATAATAAGAGAAGAAGCATAAGATTAAAAACAGGAAATGTAACTTTTTTTTAAAGATCTTATTTATTTGAGAGAGAGCACGCGTGCGCACACACACACACATGCGTGTGAGAGAACGGGGGAGGGGCAGGGGGAGAGGGAGAGAGAATCTCAAGCAGACTCTGTGCTGAGGGCAGAGCCCAACACAGGCCTGGATCTCATGACCCTGAGATCATGACCTGAGCCAACATCAAGAGTTGGACACTGAACGAGTGAGCCACTCAGGCACCCCCAGGAAATGTAATTTTTTTAAAAAGATTTTTATTTATTTATTTGACAGAGAGAGAGCACAAGCAGGGGGAGCAGCAGAGGAAGAGGGAGAGGCAGACTCCTCGCTGAGCAGGGATTCCTGATGTGGGGCTCGATCCCAGGACCCTGGGATCATACCTGAACTGAAGGCAGACACTTAACCATCTGAGACACCCAGGCACCCCAGGAAATGTAACTTTTAAAGAAGAAAATACATTATCTGAGATGAGAGTTCCACTGAATGAGATCAACAGCAGATTGAGCATTATAGAAGAATGATCAGCGAACTTGAAGATGTAGCAGTAGATCCTGTTCAAACAGCAAATAGAGGGGGGAAAAAAGTCTGGAAAATGGCAAACACATGTTCAGGGCCCTGTGAGATAGCATCAGGCCACATTACATATGTAAAAGGAGAGACCCAGAGATGATGAGAGAGGAAGAATAGGAAAAGAACATTGAAATTAATATTGGCTTCAGTTTTTACAAATTTGATCATAATTGTAAATCCACAGACCCAAGGTACTCAACAAATTCCAAACAGGATAATATCTTTCTTTCTCCCCTTCTTCCTCTCCTTTCCTTCTAAACACACACACACACACACACCAAGGCATATATTAACCAAATCATTTAAACCCAGCGAAAAAGAGAAAATATTAAAACTGGCC
Source organism: Leptonychotes weddellii (assembly GCF_054177405.1). NCBI lineage: Eukaryota > Metazoa > Chordata > Mammalia > Carnivora > Phocidae > Leptonychotes > Leptonychotes weddellii. Next base: position 3,143 of record NW_028006176.1, on the reverse strand, counting down.
AGAGAAAAAGACAAACTACAAAGAGAGAAAGGTAAAAATGACAGAATTCTCACAAGAAACTATGAAAGACAAAAGAATTTGAAGAACTGAAAGGGAAGAAAATGTTATCCTAAAATTCTTTATCCCATAAAAAATATCTTTCCAAGCTTATGTAAACAGAAACTTCTCCAGACAAATAACAGCCAAGAGAATTCACCACCAGCATACCTACACCACAAGAAAGATGGGACAAGATATTTTGGCAAAAGGACAGTGATGCCATAGAGAAACCTGAATGTATACAAAGGAATGAAGAGCCATGGAATGGTTAATATGTGGATAAATATGAAATAGCTTATTTTTCTAATTAAAAAATCTCTTTAAAATTCTGTTTGAAAAATAGTATGAGATTTATAACAATATATTATGGGGTTGAATTTGGGGCTTATCCAAGATAAACACACAGAAGCAATATATTACATGGGGTATGCATAATTCAAATTAATAATAACAAAAATCTATCTATGTCCTCACTCGCCCTCCCCACCACAGATTCAGAACCAGCAGGAAGAGTCTTAACGACCAGAGGTAGAGAGACGTTATTTCTGGAGAGGAGGCAGGGTCCAGTCCTCCAGTACCTCCTTGCTCCACAGAGTTGTACAGGGGTGAGTCTCAGGATACAGTGGTTTGACAGATCCTCATCCACCGGACAGTGGCACCACCATGAGGAAGAGGGCTCAGTTACAATTTGCAGCCTTATCCTCTTTGGAGCCTCTGAACCTGTGGGGAAAACACAGTTCTGAAGTAAGAGACCAGTTCTGTGGATGGCTTTCTCTGGAGAGGACAAGAAGAGTGAAGCTACCCAAGGGATCCCAGAATCTGGGATACTGTGAGAAAGGGCTTCTCACCTGGTGCAGTAGATCCTGGTGAGGCCATAGGTGAAAAGGAAGCCAGCTCGCCTGAGGGTCCCTCTCAGTAGGGTGAGGATTAGAGGCCAGGAGCTCCACTGCTCCCCGGAGACTTGGGGGCAGGAACAGGAGATAGCTGGGGGGAGGAAGAGAGAGAGGAGGAGGAGAGTGAATTTCCTTAAGTCCACACCTTAGTCTTGTTCCCCTCAGAATGCAGATGTCCTGCATATACTCACCCTGCACAACTAGGTTCAGGGAAACATGGTAGGAGTTCCACAAGTGTGGAGCTAGGCAGGTGAGTTCTCCTCCATCACCCAAGACCGTCGGGGGCAGCACTAGGACCCCGGGATTTGAGGGCTGGGAGGGGCTCAGGGTCAGGCTTCCCCAGGACCAGCTCAGCCTGGTAGGGAAGTTACCACCAGTGTCAAAGACCAGGCACAGGGACTGGCCCTCCTGAACTCGAAGAGAAGCGGCATTGCCCAGGACCTCTGGGACTAGGGGACAGAGAAAAGCCCGAAGGGCAGGGCTGAGAGCCCCTTCTCTCCCTCTGCCCTTCCACAGACACAGGTGTGGAAAATAGTGTCTCTCAGACAAGTGTTACAAGCAAAGGCAAGTAAGAGTGAAGGTCCATCTGTTGAGGTGGTGAGAAGGAGAGGCACCTGATGATCCCAGGACATGTGGATGGACCTCTGAGCAAGAGTTGGCATGTCTAGACCTGGCAGAGGACATCCCAGGAGGTAGGCTTTGGTGTGTGATGCTGAGGAGGCGCGTGGACACACGTAGGTCTGACCACTTGAGGGAAAGACTGGGAGGCTCACACACAGGTGATGCTCCCAGCCTTTCCTCTAAGGGCCACAGGGAACTATGGGAGGGTCTGAGCAGGGGAGGAACAGGGCCAGATCTAGGGCATGTAGAGACACCTTCAGGCCAAGTTGTGGTGGACTGCGGGCGGGGTGGTTGCAGAGACTGGCAGGCCAGAGAGGAGGCTGGTCCAGATGCAAGTGGTCTCACTATGTCCCGGTGAGAGAAGGCAGAGGCCCAAGGTGGGGCTGCCGCTGCAGGGATGGAGGAAGAGAGGCCACTTGAGACATTTTCCAGAAGTCGAGTTTGCAAAACTCGCTGAGTCATGGGGAGTGTTGGGTGAGGCACAGAAATGTCTAAAGTGACTTCCAGGATGTTGACTCAGGTTGCTCAGGTGGGAGGGGCCTCCCCAGGGTAGCGGAGGGCGCTCTGGAGGATCTGGACTGGACCGAGATGGACAGAGACGTGCGAGGGTCTTCAGGGCAGACATAGGACTAGAAGCACCAGGGCCCAGGCTTACCCACAGGGTCATGCAGAAAGCAGCCAGAGGCCCAATCCCCAGCAATAGGAACCTGTATCTAAGGCTCCTGGTGGGACAGCGAGATGTCATGGTCATAGGAGAAGCAGAGAATCAGGAAAAGGGTATGACGGGAGAGTGAGGGGAGAGAGGAAGCAGCCACGGTGACAGCAAATGGTCAAACTAGGATTCACAGTGACCCTGGAGAGTCCAGCCAGGGGATGGGTGTGGGACAGACTTGGGACCAGGGAGGGGATAAGGAGCGATGGGGCTTCATTCCTTCAGACCCTCACATTCCCTTATTTGACTTCTGAGATGTCTGTTGTGCCCCGGGGGCCTCTCCTACCTGTGCTATTTCCTCTGAAGATGCAGATGGTCAGGTTCTGTGGAGCATCTGGAACAAAAACAAATACTTGGCCACCTGCAGTATGACGAGGTGGCCATGAGCAAGGGGGTGGGGCCTGGGTGTTCTCTCTATCTTGATCCTGTGCCTCTAAGAATTCTCCCCAAGTATCCCACCCAAGCCCTGCCTCCCTCTCCCCAACACCCACAGCCCTCAGGGACCCTGGCGTTCTGGCCTGGCACTCACAGGATACGTTGAGCTGGATGGTCCTCTCCGTGTTCACACCAGCTCCGGGGAAGGCCACTCGACAAGTAAGGTTGGTGCCGTGGTCCTGGGGCCTCGGGGTGAGAGTGAGCACGGAGGAGTGGGGAGTCTTGGAGCCCCTGGATGTGGATGTCAGGTATCTGTGTTAGAGCTGAGGAGGAGAGAGACAGAGATCCTGGAGTGGGACCCTGAGTGTGCCCCTGGAGGCAGCCTCTACCCCAGGCCAGCCGTCTCCTCCCCAGCCAGGATGGAGACCAGGGGGTCCCTTCCCAGCCCTGCCCCAGGAGCCCTCAGGATCCATGCATGGGACATGTGTCCTCTCCTTGACCCC
>NW_028006175.1:0-200 GCF_054177405.1 Leptonychotes weddellii | reverse complement strand
GGGCATCCAGAGCTGGGTCCTGAAGGATCCGCTGGAGTTCCTCCAAATGTACCCAACCATTGACCCCCGCCAAATCTCCAGACATAGACACGTCACTCAGGTTAGAAAGCAAAAACCCTCCACTTGCTAAGTGCTAGAAGGTGTAATTCATTAAGCTATATATTTGTTTGTGTGGGGTTTTTTTTTCCTTTTTTTTTTTT
>NW_028006174.1:0-200 GCF_054177405.1 Leptonychotes weddellii | reverse complement strand
TCTTTTTTTTTTTTTTTAAAGATTTTATTTATTTATTTGAGACAGAGAGAATGAGATACAGAGAGCATGAGAGGGAGGAGGGTCAGAGGGAGAAGCAGACTCCCTGCCGAGCAGGGAGCCCGATGCGGGACTCGATCCCGGGACTCCAGGATCATGACCTGAGCCGAAGGCAGTCGCTTAACCAACTGAGCCACCCAGGC
>NW_028006173.1:0-200 GCF_054177405.1 Leptonychotes weddellii | reverse complement strand
TTTTTTTTTTTTTTTAAAGATTTTATTTATTTATTTGAGACAGAGAGAATGAGAGAGAGAGAGCACATGAGAGGGGGGAGGGTCAGAGGGAGAAGCAGACTCCCTGCCGAGCAGGGAGCCCGATGCGGGACTCGATCCCGGGACTCCAGGATCATGACCTGAGCCGAAGGCAGTCGCTTAACCGACTGAGCCACCCAGGC
>NW_028006172.1:0-200 GCF_054177405.1 Leptonychotes weddellii | reverse complement strand
TGGGGGGCGGAGCAAGATGGCGGAGGAGTAGGAGACCTGGATTTCGTCTCCTCTCAGGAATTCAGCTGGATAGGGATCAAACCATTCTGAACACCTACAAACTCAACAGGAGATCGAAGAAAGGAATAGCAACAACTCTCTGAACAGAAAAGCGACCACTTTCTGGAAGGTAGGACGTGCGGAGAAGTGAATCCGAGGCG
>NW_028006171.1:0-200 GCF_054177405.1 Leptonychotes weddellii | reverse complement strand
CAAACAATGAATCATGGAACACTTCATCTAAAACTAATGATGTAATGTATGGGGATTAACATAAGAATAAAAATAAATAAATAAATTAATTAAAATACTATGAAATAATTACTAGAAAACAGTATGAAAAACATAGAAAAGTACAAGTTCAAAGTCTTCATTATTAGATTCACAGACATAAATCACATTTCAGCAAATAT
>NW_028006170.1:0-200 GCF_054177405.1 Leptonychotes weddellii | reverse complement strand
TTTTTTAAAGATTTTATTTATTTATTTGACAGAGAGAGACACAGCGAGAGAGGGAACACAAGCAGGGGGAGTGGGAGAGGGAGAAGCAGGCTCCCCGCAGAGCAGGGAGCCCGATGCGGGACTCGATCCCAGGACCCTGGGATCATGACCTGAGCTGAAGGCAGTCGCTTAACCAACTGAGCCACCCAGGCGCCCCAAAT
>NW_028006169.1:0-200 GCF_054177405.1 Leptonychotes weddellii | reverse complement strand
CGAGCCCTCTCTGCAATGCCAGCTCCACGCAGGCAGGGACTCACCTGTTTTACTCCCTGTTGGGTCTTCATTGTCTACTTGGCACATGGCAAGTGCTTCATAAATATTTGAATGAATGAGTAGCGCATCTGCTTCCATTTGGATAGCAAGGTCAGGCCAAGTTGGGAATCCACTTCCCGCCACCTCCAGGGGGGTTGTCT
>NW_028006168.1:0-200 GCF_054177405.1 Leptonychotes weddellii | reverse complement strand
TGAGCCCTCTCTGCAATGCCAGCTCCACGCAGGCAGGGACTCACCTGTTTTACTCCCTGTTGGGTCTTCATTGTCTACTTGGCACATGGCAAGTGCTTCATAAATATTTGAATGAATGAGTAGCGCATCTGCTTCCATTTGGATAGCAAGGTCAGGCCAAGTTGGGAATCCACTTCCCGCCACCTCCAGGGGGGTTGTCC
>NW_028006167.1:0-200 GCF_054177405.1 Leptonychotes weddellii | reverse complement strand
CTGGGTGGCTCAGTTGGTTAAGCGACTGCCTTCGGCTCAGGTCATGATCCTGGAGTCCCGGGATCGAGTCCCGCATCGGGCTCCCTGCTCGGCAGGGAGCCTGCTTCTCCCTCTGACCCTCCCCCCTCTCATGTGCTCTCTGTCTCTCTCATTCTCTCTGTCTCAAATAAATAAATAAAATCTTTAAAAAAAAAAAAAAT
>NW_028006166.1:0-980 GCF_054177405.1 Leptonychotes weddellii | reverse complement strand
AAAACATGGGGTGCCTGTGTGCCTTGGTTGATTGAGCATTTGACTCTTGATTTCAGCTTGGGTCTTGATTTCACTGTTGTGAGTTGGAGCCCCTGTTGGGCTCCATGCTAGGCATGGAGCTTACTTTAAAAAAATATATAGAAGAAAGAGAAAGCACACACACAAGCTTTTGAGTTGGGCAGATCTACATTTGTTTACCACCTCTATTGCATTCCGTGTGTTCTTGGGCAAATGTTTTAACCTCTCTAGGCTTAGTGTCCTCATTTGCAAAAATAAGTGTGATATATTATCTCACAGTATTTGTAACAAACGTGCCTGGTATATTGTGGGTGCCACATGATGCTTCCATCTAAATTTTGATTTCCCACCTCACACCGGGCAGATAGCAATTTAGTAGAGGCTGCTTGATATAATGGATAAAGCAGGAAGGAGTCAGAGGATTTGGCTTCTAGATATAACTTTGCCACTACAAGAATAAGAACTGCTATTTCTGTACCAATTTTTAGTTTATAAACATGTTAACATATATTCCCAGTTATCTAATGTCAGTAAAATCATGTCACTGAATTTCAGTTGCATCATCTGAAAAATGAATGGAGCTGGTCAGATATACTCTCTAAGAGTTCCTCCACCTCTCCAACTCTAATTACTAAGCTGCATAAAGTAATTAATAATTGAAAAAGGAGTACAATGAACACAGGAATATCCTAGTCAATTTGGGAACCTCAAAAAGTTTCATAGACCTTCAGACCCTGCATCGTTTCGTGAATCATGGGAAGGATGCATATAGATGAAGAATTGATGGCAGAATGTCTCTAAGTGATGGTGAAATTCTGGGTAAAGGCAGGGAGTCAGAATTAAGGAAGATGTACAAGGTCAAGGGAGGAGAATAACCTGAATGAAGCAAATAAGTGTGCTGGAATATAATATGAAGAAAAGCCAGAGAGGAGACAGCCAGCATTTAGATACATTGCAAGGCC
>NW_028006165.1:0-200 GCF_054177405.1 Leptonychotes weddellii | reverse complement strand
TATTTTCATTTTAATATTTTAACATTTTCCTGTAATTGCAATTAGACAAAAATGAAATTTTCTTCATATAGTTTTAACAGTTGGATGTATTTTATTTTTAAAATCTATGAACTAGTTAGTGGACAGAATTTTAATAATCTGGTATATTAAATTTCAAAGTTTAACATTTAGCAAAATTTGCTTCACAAATTCTTTTTTAG
>NW_028006164.1:0-200 GCF_054177405.1 Leptonychotes weddellii | reverse complement strand
GCGTGCTGACAGGATAGAGGGAGAGGAGCATTGGGAGTGGGTGTCGGGGACCCTCGCCCCCAGCAACATCCATAGGGCTGTGGGGACCCGGGCCGATACCTGCCCCCCTCCCCCCCAGCTCCTGTTGCAGTTGCCCTGTGATTAAGTCAGGCAAGCACAGGCCTTCGGACCATCGATGGGGCATGGGTACCACCAAACCG
>NW_028006163.1:0-200 GCF_054177405.1 Leptonychotes weddellii | reverse complement strand
TTTTTTTTTTTTTAAAGATTTTATTTATTTATTTGAGAGAGAGAGAATGAGAGAGAGCACATGAGAGGGGGGAGGGTCAGAGGGAGAAGCAGACTCCCTGCCGAGCAGGGAGCCCGATGCGGGACTCGATCCAGGGACTCCAGGATCATGACCTGAGCCGAAGGCAGTCGCTTAACCAACTGAGCCACCCAGGCGCCCTA
>NW_028006162.1:0-200 GCF_054177405.1 Leptonychotes weddellii | reverse complement strand
CTTTTTTTTTTTTAAAGATTTTATTTATTTATTTGAGAGAGAGAGAATGAGAGAGAGCACATGAGAGGGGGGAGGGTCAGAGGGAGAAGCAGACTCCCTGCCGAGCAGGGAGCCCGATGCGGGACTCGATCCAGGGACTCCAGGATCATGACCTGAGCCGAAGGCAGTCGCTTAACCAACTGAGCCACCCAGGCGCCCTG
>NW_028006161.1:0-200 GCF_054177405.1 Leptonychotes weddellii | reverse complement strand
GCGCCTGAGTGGCTCAGTTGGTTAAGCGACTGCCTTCGGCTCAGGTCATGATCCTGGAGTCCCGGGATCGAGTCCCGCATCGGGCTCCCTGCTCAGCAGGGAGTCTGCTTCTCCCTCTGACCCTCCTCCCTCTCATGCTCTCTGTCTCTCATTCTCTCTGTCTCAAATAAATAAATAAAATCTTTAAAAAAAAAAAAAAG
>NW_028006160.1:0-200 GCF_054177405.1 Leptonychotes weddellii | reverse complement strand
TGGGGGGATGGGTTAGCCTGGTGATGGGTATTAAGGAGGGCACGTTCTGCATGGAGCACTGGGTGTTATACGCAAACAATGAATCAGGGAACACTACATCAAAAACTAATGATGTAATATTGTATGGTGATTAACATAACATAATAAAATTAAATTTAAAAAAAAAAGAAACATATAGAACATTCCAATGTAATAGGCAT
>NW_028006159.1:0-200 GCF_054177405.1 Leptonychotes weddellii | reverse complement strand
TTTTTTTTAAAGATTTTATTTATTTATTTGAGACAGAGAGAATGAGAGAGAGAGAGCACATGAGAGGGGGGAGGGTCAGAGGGAGAAGCAGGCTCCCTGCCGAGCAGGGAGCCCGATGCGGGACTCGATCCAGGGACTCCAGGATCATGACCTGAGCCGAAGGCAGTCGCTTAACCAACTGAGCCACCCAGGCGCCCAGG
>NW_028006158.1:0-200 GCF_054177405.1 Leptonychotes weddellii | reverse complement strand
TTTTTTTTTTTTTAAAGATTTTATTTATTTATTTGAGAGAGAGAGACAGAGAGAGAGAGCACATGAGAGGGGGGAGGGTCAGAGGGAGAAGCAGACTCCCTGCCGAGCAGGGAGCCCGATGCGGGACTCGATCCCGGGACTCCAGGATCATGACCTGAGCCGAAGGCAGTCGCTTAACCGACTGAGCCACCCAGGCGCCC
>NW_028006157.1:0-200 GCF_054177405.1 Leptonychotes weddellii | reverse complement strand
TTTTTTTTTTTTTAAAGATTTTATTTATTTATTTGAGACAGAGAGAATGAGAGACAGAGAGCATGAGAGGGAGGAGGGTCAGAGGGAGAAGCAGACTCCCTGCCGAGCAGGGAGCCCGATGCGGGACTCGATCCCGGGACTCCAGGATCATGACCTGAGCCGAAGGCAGTCGCCCAACCAACTGAGCCACCCAGGCGCCC
>NW_028006156.1:0-200 GCF_054177405.1 Leptonychotes weddellii | reverse complement strand
TTTTTTTTTTTAAAGATTTTATTTATTTATTTGAGACAGAGAGAATGAGAGACAGAGAGCATGAGAGGGAGGAGGGTCAGAGGGAGAAGCAGACTCCCCGCCGAGCAGGGGGAGCCCGATGCGGGACTCGATCCCGGGACTCCAGGATCATGACCTGAGCCGAAGGCAGTCGCCCAACCAACTGAGCCACCCAGGCGCCC
>NW_028006155.1:0-980 GCF_054177405.1 Leptonychotes weddellii | reverse complement strand
GGGAGGGGGGTGGGAGGATGGGTTAGCCTGGTGACGGGTATTGAGGAGGGCATGTTCTGCATGGAGCACTGGGTGTTATGCACAAACAATGAATCATGGAACACTATATCGAAAACTAATGATGTAATGTATGGGGATTAACATAACAATAAAAAAATTAAAAAAAAAAAGAAATACATGTAATGTAAGAATAAAATAAAAGTTAGGGCCCATGGTTTCTCCCAAGAACGTACTGCATCCTCCTCAGGGCGCGGGCCCTGTAACCAGCATTTCCTTTGTTAGGCCACCTTCTGAATATTTGCCCTGGTTCTCAGCTGTGCTCTGTTAGGCAGAGTTGCAAGGAAGAGGAGTTCTCCATAGACGAACGCTCCCTTGCTGGATTCCCATTGACATCAGGCATCTATGCAGGATCATTTGGGAGGTCTGTCCCAGACGACCACAATCAAGCAAATATCTCAAAAAAAGGCAGTCAAATGAATTTTTTTGTTTCCCAGTGCATATAAAAATTATGTTTATATTACACTGTATGCAAGTGTGTGATAGCATTGTCTAAAAAAATAATATATGTACTTTAATTAAAAAGTAGTTTATGCTAGGGCGCCTGGGTGGCTCAGTTGGTTAAGCGACTGCCTTCGGCTCAGGTCATGATCCTGGAGTCCCTGGATCGAGTCCCGCATCGGGCTCCCTGCTCAGCAGGGAGTCTGCTTCTCCCTCTGACCCTCCCCCCTCTCATGTGCTCTCTCTCATTCTCTCTCTCTCAAATAAATAAATAAAATCTTTTAAAAAAAAAAAAAGAGTAGTTTATGCTAAAAAATGCTAACCATCATCTGAGCTTTCAGTGAGTCATAATCAGCAGTCACAGATGACCGTAACATAATAATAATGAAAAATATTGTGAGACATTACCAAAATGGGACACAGAGTCATGAAGTGAGCAAGTGCTGGTGGAAAAACAGAGCTCATGAACTTGCCTGATGCAG
>NW_028006154.1:0-200 GCF_054177405.1 Leptonychotes weddellii | reverse complement strand
TTTTTTTTTTTTTTTTAAAGATTTTATTTATTTATTTGACAGAGAGAGACATAGCGAGAGCAGGAACACAAGCAGGGGGAGTGGGAGAGGGAGAAGCAGGCTTCCCGCAGAGCAGGGAGCCCGATGTGGGACTCGATCCCAGGACCCTGGGATCATGACCTGAGCCGAAGGCAGACGCTTAACGACTGAGCCACCCAGGC
>NW_028006153.1:0-200 GCF_054177405.1 Leptonychotes weddellii | reverse complement strand
TGGCTCAGTTGGTTAAGCGACTGCCTTCGGCTCAGGTCATGATCCTGGAGTCCCGGGATCGAGTCCCGCATCGGGCTCCCTGCTCGGCAGGGAGTCTGCTTCTCCCTCTGACCCTCCTCCCTCTCATGCTCTCTGTCTCTCATTCTCTCTGTCTCAAATAAATAAATAAAATCTTTAAAAAAAAAAAAAAAAAAAAAGAT
>NW_028006152.1:0-200 GCF_054177405.1 Leptonychotes weddellii | reverse complement strand
TTTTTTTTTTGTATTTTTTTTTATTCTTATGTTAATCCCCATACATTACATCATTAGTTCTAGATGAAGTGTTCCATGATTCATTGTTTGTGCATAACACCCAGTGCTCCATGCAGAACGTGCCCTCCTCAATACCCACCACCAGGCCAACCCATCCTCCCACCCCCCTCCCCTCTAGAACCCTCAGTTTGTTTTTCAGA
>NW_028006151.1:0-200 GCF_054177405.1 Leptonychotes weddellii | reverse complement strand
TGGGGGCGGAGCAAGATGGCAGAGGAGTAGGAGACCTGGATTTCGTCTCCTCTCAGGAATTCAGCTGGATAGGGATCAAACCATTCTGAACACCTACAAACTCAACAGGAGATCGAAGAAAAGAAGAGCAACAACTCTCTCATCAGAAAAGCGACCACTTTCTGGAAGGTAGGACGTGCGGAGAAGTGAATCCGAGGCGA
>NW_028006150.1:0-200 GCF_054177405.1 Leptonychotes weddellii | reverse complement strand
TTTTTTTTTTAAAGATTTTATTTATTTATTTGAGACAGAATGAGAGAGAGAGAGAGCACATGAGAGGGGGGAGGGTCAGAGGGAGAAGCAGACTCCCTGCCGAGCAGGGAGCCCGATGCGGGACTCGATCCAGGGACTCCAGGATCATGACCTGAGCCGAAGGCAGTCGCTTAACCAACTGAGCCACCCAGGCGCCCTGT
>NW_028006149.1:0-200 GCF_054177405.1 Leptonychotes weddellii | reverse complement strand
CTTTTTTTTTTTTTTTAAAGATTTTATTTATTTATTTGACAGAGAAAGACACAGCGAGAGAGGGAACACAAACGGGGAGTGGGAGAGGGAGAAGCAGACTCCCTGCCGAGCAGGGAGCCCGATGCGGGACTCGATCCAGGGACTCCAGGATCATGACCTGAGCCGAAGGCAGTCGCTTAACCAACTGAGCCACCCAGGCG
>NW_028006148.1:0-200 GCF_054177405.1 Leptonychotes weddellii | reverse complement strand
TTTTTTTTTTTTTAAAGATTTTATTTATTTATTTGAGAGAGAGAGAATGAGAGAGAGCACATGAGAGGGGGGAGGGTCAGAGGGAGAAGCAGACTCCCTGCCGAGCAGGGAGCCCGATGCGGGACTCGATCCAGGGACTCCAGGATCATGACCTGAGCCGAAGGCAGTCGCTTAACCAACTGAGCCACCCAGGCGCCCGA
>NW_028006147.1:0-200 GCF_054177405.1 Leptonychotes weddellii | reverse complement strand
TATATACACTTTTCTTTTTTTTTTTTAATAACTTATAAAAACTCTAAAGAAAGATTTCTTTAAATTTTTTTTTATTCTTATGTTAATCCCCATACATTACATCATTAGTTTTAGATGAAGTGTTCCATGATTCATTGTTTGTGCATAACACCCAGTGCTCCATGCAGAATGTGCCCTCCTCAATACCCACCACCAGGCTA
>NW_028006146.1:0-200 GCF_054177405.1 Leptonychotes weddellii | reverse complement strand
TTTTTTTTTTTTTTAAAGATTTTATTTATTTATTTGAGACAGAGAGAATGAGAGACAGAGAGCATGAGAGGGAGGAGGGTCAGAGGGAGAAGCAGACTCCCTGCCGAGCAGGGAGCCTGATGCGGGACTCGATCCCGGGACTCCAGGATCATGACCTGAGCCAAAGGCAGTCGCTTAACCAACTGAGCCACCCAGGCGCC
>NW_028006145.1:0-200 GCF_054177405.1 Leptonychotes weddellii | reverse complement strand
TGTTCGGGAAGTGTGGGATGAAAGGGGTGAGCAGCCCCCTTGTCAGGACTGTCAGCCCTCAAGGGATGGGGATGAGGACAGTCTCAGCACCAAGGGGAGGGGGCTCGGAACACCTTGGCCAGGGGATTTTACACTGTGTCTGCTCATGAGCGGCATGAGCCGAAGATGGAAAGGTAGCGTCATTTGCCTACAATGTACCT
>NW_028006144.1:0-980 GCF_054177405.1 Leptonychotes weddellii | reverse complement strand
CCCACCACTCCACCAACCCTCAGTTTGTTTCCTGAGATTAAGAGTCTCTTATGGTTGGTCTCCCTCTCTGGTTCCATCTTGTTTCATTTTTTTCCTCCCTTCCCCTATGATCCTCTGTCTTGTTTCTCAAATTTCTCATATCAGTGAGATCATATGATACTTGTCTTTCTCTGATTGACTTATTTTGCTTAGCATAATACCGTCTAGTTCCATCCAAGTTGTTGCAAATGGCAAGATTTCTTTTTCTGATGGCTGCATAATATTCCATTGTGTGTGTGTGTGTGTGTGTGTGTGTGTGTATACGACAACTTCTTTATCCATTCATCTGTTGATGGACATCTTGGCTCTTTCCATAATTTGGCTATTGCGGACATTGCTGCTATAAACATTGGGGTGCATGTACCCCTTCAGATCACTACATTTGTATCTTGGGGTAAATACCCAGTAGTGCAATTGCTGGGTCATAGGGTAGCTCTATTTTCAACTTTTTGAGGAACCTCCATACTGTTTTCCAGAGTGGCTGCATCAGCTTGCATTCCCACCAACAGTGTAGGAGGGTTCCCCTTTCTCCGCATCCTCGCCAACATCTGTCATTTCCTGACCTGTTAATTTTAGCCATTCTGACTGGTGTGAGGTGGTATCTCATTGAGGTTTTGATTTGGATTTCCCTGATGCTGAGCATTGTTGAACACTTTTTGATGTGTCTGCTGGCCATTTGGATGTCTTCTTTGCAGAAATGTCTGTTCATGTGTTCTGCGCATTGTTTGATTGGATTATTTGTTCTTTGGGTGTTGAGTTTGATAAGTTCTTTATAGATTTTGGATACTAGCCCTTTATCTGATATGTCATTTGCAAATATCTTCTCCCATTCTGTCAGTTGTCTTTTGGTTTTGTTGACTGTTTCCTTTGCTGTGCAAAAGCTTTTTATCTTGATGAAGTCCCAATAGTTCATTTTTGCCCTTGCTTCCCTTGCCTTTGGC
>NW_028006143.1:0-200 GCF_054177405.1 Leptonychotes weddellii | reverse complement strand
TTTTTTTTAAAGATTTTATTTATTTATTTGAGACAGAGAGAATGAGAGAGAGAGAGCACATGAGAGGGGGGAGGGTCAGAGGCAGAAGCAGGCTCCCTGCCGAGCAGGGAGCCCGATGCGGGACTCGATCCAGGGACTCCAGGATCATGACCTGAGCCGAAGGCAGTCGCTTAACCAACTGAGCCACCCAGGCGCCCCAG
>NW_028006142.1:0-200 GCF_054177405.1 Leptonychotes weddellii | reverse complement strand
TTTTTTTTTTTTTTTTAAAGATTTTATTTATTTATTTGAGAGAGAGAGAATGAGAGAGAGCACATGAGAGGGGGGAGGGTCAGAGGGAGAAGCAGACTCCCTGCCGAGCAGGGAGCCCGATGCGGGACTCGATCCAGGGACTCCAGGATCATGACCTGAGCCGAAGGCAGTTGCTTAACCAACTGAGCCACCCAGGCGCC
>NW_028006141.1:0-200 GCF_054177405.1 Leptonychotes weddellii | reverse complement strand
GAGACGATGGACTCTGAAAAACAAACTGAGGGTTCTAGAGGGGAGGGGGGTGGGAGGATGGGTTGGCCTGGTGGTGGGTATTGAGGAGGGCACGTTCTGCATGGAGCACTGGGTGTTGTGCACGAACAATGAATCATGGAACACTTCATCTAGAACTAATGATGTAATGTATGGGGATTAACATAAGAATAAAAATAAAT
>NW_028006140.1:0-200 GCF_054177405.1 Leptonychotes weddellii | reverse complement strand
GAGACGATGGACTCTGAAAAACAAACTGAGGGTTCTAGAGGGGAGGGGGGTGGGAGGATGGGTTGGCCTGGTGGTGGGTATTGAGGAGGGCACGTTCTGCATGGAGCACTGGGTGTTGTGCACGAACAATGAATCATGGAACACTTCATCTAGAACTAATGATGTAATGTATGGGGATTAACATAAGAATAAAAAAAAAT
>NW_028006139.1:0-200 GCF_054177405.1 Leptonychotes weddellii | reverse complement strand
GCCTGGGTGGCTCAGTTGGTTAAGCGACTGCCTTCGGCTCAGGTCATGATCCTGGAGTCCCGGGATCGAGTCCCGCATCGGGCTCCCTGCTCGGCAGGGAGTCTGCTTCTCCCTCTGACCCTCCTCCCTCTCATGCTCTCTGTCTCTCACTCTCTCACTCTCAAATAAATAAATAAAATCTTAAAAAAAAAAAAAAAAAT
>NW_028006138.1:0-200 GCF_054177405.1 Leptonychotes weddellii | reverse complement strand
TTCTTTTTTTTTTTATTCTTATGTTAATCCCCATACATTACATCATTAGTTTTAGATGTAGTGTTCCATGATTCATTGTTTGTGCATAACACCCAGTGCTCCATGCAGAATGTGCCCTCCTCAATACCCACCACCAGGCTAACCCATCCTCCCACCCCCCTCCCCTCTAGAACCCTCAGTTTGTTTTTCAGAGTCCATCG
>NW_028006137.1:0-200 GCF_054177405.1 Leptonychotes weddellii | reverse complement strand
TGAAGCGGGGGAAATCGGAGGGGTAGACGAACCATGAGAGACGATGGACTCTGAAAAACAAACTGAGGGTTCTAGAGGGGAGGGGGGTGGGAGGATGGGTTAGCCTGGTGGTGGGTATTGAGGAGGGCACATTCTGCATGGAGCACTGGGTGTTATGCACAAACAATGAATCATGGAACACTTCATCTAAAACTAATGAT
>NW_028006136.1:0-200 GCF_054177405.1 Leptonychotes weddellii | reverse complement strand
TTTTTATTCTTATGTTAATCCCCATACATTACATCATTAGTTCTAGATGAAGTGTTCCATGATTCATTGTTCGTGCATAACACCCAGTGCTCCATGCAGAACGTGCCCTCCTCAATACCCACCACCAGGCCAACCCATCCTCCCACCCCCCTCCCCTCTAGAACCCTCAGTTTGTTTTTCAGAGTCCATCGTCTCTCATG
>NW_028006135.1:0-200 GCF_054177405.1 Leptonychotes weddellii | reverse complement strand
TTTTTTTTTTTTAAAGATTTTATTTATTTATTTGAGAGAGAGAGAATGAGAGACAGAGAGCATGAGAGGGAGGAGGGTCAGAGGGAGAAGCAGACTCCCCGCCGAGCAGGGAGCCTGATGCGGGACTCGATCCCGGGACTCCAGGATCATGACCTGAGCCGAAGGCAGTCGCTTAACCAACTGAGCCACCCAGGCGCCCT
>NW_028006134.1:0-200 GCF_054177405.1 Leptonychotes weddellii | reverse complement strand
TTTTTTTTTTTTTTAAAGATTTTATTTATTTGACAGAGAGAGATACAGCGAGAGAGGGAACACAAGCAGCGGGAGTGGGAGAGGGAGAAGCAGGCTTCCCGCGGAGCAGGGAGCCCGATGCGGGGCTCGATCCCAGGACCCTGGGATCATGACCTGAGCCGAAGGCAGACGCTTAACGACTGAGCCACCCAGGCGCCCCT
>NW_028006133.1:0-980 GCF_054177405.1 Leptonychotes weddellii | reverse complement strand
GATATTCGGGAGGATAGACGGCGGGGGAGGGGCCTCCGTCGGCCGCTTCTGGCAAGTGATAGAGCCGCGGAGCACAAAATCGGAACTTTTAAAAGTCTGCTCCGCCGAGGGACGTCACTCTGGTGGCTAAGCGGGGGGTGGAACCCTCCGGGACAGTGTGGTCTCAGGACCCTCGGGGTCACAGAAAGACCGGGGGTGCCTGAGTGTGGCAGAGCTCCCAGGTATCGGAGCAGGGAAGCCGGCTGCAGAGGTGGAGCCCAGGCGCGGGCTCTCAGCTCGGGGTGGCCATAAACTGTGATCAGCGGCACAGTCGGGCCACTGCTCCTCCAGCAGGGACCCAACAAGCGACAGATCCGGGGAGACTCACCTTCTTCCCCTGGGAGGAGCCGTGCGGGAGTGCACCACAGGGATCTGCTGGGTTTGGAGACTCCACGTGGGGTCGGGTGCCAGAGATAGAAACGCGTGGTCACAGGCCGGCTGAGCACGGAGTGCGGCCAGAGACCGGGGAGACGGGAGTGACTGACGGCTTATCTCTGGGGGCTCACTGAGAAGTGGGGCCCCGAGTTCTCGGCTCCTCCTGGGCAGAGATTGGGAGGCCGCCATTTTCACTCTCCGCCTCCTAAGCTGTAGGGAAAGCTCGCAGGGAACAAAAGCCCCGGAGAGCAAACCCGAGCAGATTACTTAGCCGGGAGGGGGCAAGGGCGGGGCAATTCCGCCTCCGGCAGAGACATTTGGAAACCACGGCAACAGGCCCCTCCCCAGAAGATCAGCGAGAACAGCCAGCCAAGACCAAGTTTACCGATCAATGAGAATGGCAGAACTCCAGCGCTAGGGAAATACTGCACATAGAATTCATGGCTTTTTTACCATGATTCTTTAGTCTTTCAAAGTTAATTTTTTTTAACTGTCTTTTTTTCTTTTTTTTTTTTTGGAATTTTTCTTTTTCCCTTTTTCAACCAACATCTTATCAATCCCTTTTT
>NW_028006132.1:0-200 GCF_054177405.1 Leptonychotes weddellii | reverse complement strand
CGATGGACTCTGAAAAACAAACTGAGGGTTCTAGAGGGGAGGGGGGTGGGAGGATGGGTTGGCCTGGTGGTGGGTATTGAGGAGGGCACGTTCTGCATGGAGCACTGGGTGTTGTGCACGAACAATGAATCATGGAACACTTCATCTAGAACTAATGATGTAATGTATGGGGATTAACATAAGAATAAAAAAAAAAAAGT
>NW_028006131.1:0-200 GCF_054177405.1 Leptonychotes weddellii | reverse complement strand
CGATGGACTCTGAAAAACAAACTGAGGGTTCTAGAGGGGAGGGGGGTGGGAGGATGGGTTGGCCTGGTGGTGGGTATTGAGGAGGGCACGTTCTGCATGGAGCACTGGGTGTTGTGCACGAACAATGAATCATGGAACACTTCATCTAGAACTAATGATGTAATGTATGGGGATTAACATAAGAATAAAAAAAAAAAATT
>NW_028006130.1:0-200 GCF_054177405.1 Leptonychotes weddellii | reverse complement strand
GTATGTAATATATAAGCATTGAACTTAAACATGTATTTGTACACAATATTCTCAAATCAAAATATTGATTTTGTGTACAAATATCTGAGGGCACATTCTATGGAAATACTGTAAAACATTAAAATTTAGTGATCATCTCCTTATAGAATGCCAAAGGATCTTTATATATGTTCCTCTTATGTTTTGACACAATTTTTTTT
>NW_028006129.1:0-200 GCF_054177405.1 Leptonychotes weddellii | reverse complement strand
GGCCTGGTGGTGGGTATTGAGGAGGGCACGTTCTGCATGGAGCACTGGGTGTTGTGCACGAACAATGAATCATGGAACACTTCATCTAGAACTAATGATGTAATGTATGGGGATTAACATAAGAATAAAAAAAAAATGTAGAGCATGAAATCAACCATAATACCTGGGTTGCTAAAATGCAGCATGGAGGCTGCTGAGGG
>NW_028006128.1:0-200 GCF_054177405.1 Leptonychotes weddellii | reverse complement strand
TTTTTTTTAAGATTTTATTTATTTATTTGACAGAGAGAGACATAGCGAGTGAGGGAACACAAGCAGGGGGAGTGAGAGAGGGAGAAGCAGGCTTCCCGCGGAGCAGGGAGCCCGATGCGGGGCTCGATCCCAAGACCCTGGGATCATGACCTGAGCCGAAGGCAGACACTTAACGACTGAGCCACCCAGGCGCCCCTCCT
>NW_028006127.1:0-200 GCF_054177405.1 Leptonychotes weddellii | reverse complement strand
TTTTTTTTTTTTTAAAGATTTTATTTATTTATTTGAGAGAGAGAGAATGAGAGACAGAGAGTATGAGAGGGAGGAGGGTCAGAGGGAGAAGCAGACTCCCTGCCGAGCAGGGAGCCCGATGCGGGACTCGATCCCGGGACTCCAGGATCATGACCTGAGCCGAAGGCAGTCGCTTAACCAACTGAGCCACCCAGGCGCCC
>NW_028006126.1:0-200 GCF_054177405.1 Leptonychotes weddellii | reverse complement strand
TTTTTTTTTTTTTAAAGATTTTATTTATTTATTTGAGAGAGAGAGAATGAGAGACAGAGAGCATGAGAGGGAGGAGGGTCAGAGGGAGAAGCAGACTCCCTGCCGAGCAGGGAGCCCGATGCGGGACTCGATCCCGGGACTCCAGGATCATGACCTGAGCCGAAGGCAGTTGCTTAACCAACTGAGCCACCCAGGCGCCC
>NW_028006125.1:0-200 GCF_054177405.1 Leptonychotes weddellii | reverse complement strand
TTTTTTTTTTAAAGATTTTATTTATTTATTTGAGACAGAGAGAATGAGAGAGAGAGAGCACATGAGAGGGGGGAGGGTCAGAGGGAGAAGCAGGCACCCTGCCGAGCAGGGAGCCCGATGCGGGACTCGATCCAGGGACTCCAGGATCATGACCTGAGCCGAAGGCAGTCGCTTAACCAACTGAGCCACCCAGGCGCCCT
>NW_028006124.1:0-200 GCF_054177405.1 Leptonychotes weddellii | reverse complement strand
TTTTTTTTTTTTTTTTAAAGATTTTATTTATTTATTTGACAGAGAGAGACACAGCGAGAGAGGGAACACAAGCAGGGGGAGTGGGAGAGGGAGAAGCAGGCTTCCCGCGGAGCAGGGAGCCCGATGCGGGGCTCGATCCCAGGACCCTGGGATCATGACCTGAGCCGAAGGCAGACGCTTAACGACTGAGCCACCCAGGT
>NW_028006123.1:0-200 GCF_054177405.1 Leptonychotes weddellii | reverse complement strand
TTTTTTTTTTAAAGATTTTATTTATTTATTTGACAGAGAGAGAGATAGCGAGAGCAGTAACACAAGCAGGGGGAATGGGAGAGGGAGAAGCAGGCTTCTTGCCGAGCAGGGAGCCCGATGTGGGACTCGATCCCAGGACCCTGGGATCATGACCTGAGCCGAAGGCAGACGCTTAACGACTGAGCCACCCAGGCGCCCCC
>NW_028006122.1:0-980 GCF_054177405.1 Leptonychotes weddellii | reverse complement strand
TATTTTGAATGTAAATGGACTAAATGTTCCAATCAAAAGACATAGGGTGACAGAATGGAAAAAAAAAGGGGGGGGAGATGGCAGAGGAGTAGGAGACCCTATTTCAACTGGTCCCCAGAATTGAGCTGGATATCTACCAGACCACTCTGAGCACCCACGAAACCAGCCTGAGATGTAAGAAGATCTGGATCTCTGCAAATAGAATATTGCAGGCGGTTGGTTTTGAGGTACGAAGCGGAGAGCCGTGATCCTGCGGGCAGATATCGGAGGATAAACGGCAGCAGGAGGGTGCCTGGCGGTGGGGATCCTACACCGCCGGTGAGTGACAGCCTCGCGCGCTGGGGACGGGCACAGACTTGCAGACTGGTAGCGACGGGGAAAGGACTTTAGGGCAGCCCCAGGGACAGAAACCTGGAGCCGTGGGGTCGTGCAGGTGAACTGGGAGTGGCTGGCGGTTTTAGAAGCACAAAGGACAGAGACGTACCCCGACCTGGAGGCAGGACTGGGGGCGCTGCGGAGGGGCGCACAACCCAGGACGCTGCAGTTTATGGCAGTACGGACAGAAACAGAGATGGTGTGGCCTGGAGAGCTCACTGAAGAACAGACTGCGATCTCTCTGCTCTGAGGTCTCTTCTGCTCTGACTCGCGGAAGAGACATGAAAAGCTGCCAGGGAAAGCCACCAGAGAACAAAAGCCCCAAAACTGATTCCTGCTGAGCCCATCCCCCACCACAGGGGCGCAGGGCAACTCCGCCCAAACAGGGTTGCCTGAGTGACAGCGCGGCAGGCCCCGCCCCCAGGAGACAGACTGGGAAAACAAGAGGCCAGCAACCCTAAGGTCCCAAGAAAACAGGTGCATCTTGCTTGGGTTCTGGTCAATAATTTGGACTCTATACATTCCCTCAAACACCCATCAACAGAATGACTAGGAGGAGAAGCCCCCAAAATAGCAAAGACTCAGAGATTATTATTATTATTTTT
>NW_028006121.1:0-200 GCF_054177405.1 Leptonychotes weddellii | reverse complement strand
GCTGGTGCAGCCACTCTGGAAAACAGTATGGAGGTTCCTCAAAAAGTTGAAAATAGAGCTACCATACGATCCAGCAATTGCACTACTGGGTATTTACCCCAAAGATACAAATGTAGGGATCCGAAGGGGTACGTGCACCCCGATGTTTATAGCAGCAATGTCCACAATAGCCAAACTGTGGAAAGAGCCAAGATGTCCAT
>NW_028006120.1:0-200 GCF_054177405.1 Leptonychotes weddellii | reverse complement strand
GCCTGGGTGGCTCAGTTGGTTAAGCGACTGCCTTCGGCTCAGGTCATGATCCTGGAGTCCCGGGATCGAGTCCCGCATCGGGCTCCCTGCTCGGCAGGGAGTCTGCTTCTCCCTCTGACCCTCCTCCCTCTCATGCTCTCTGTCTCTCATTCTCTCTCTCTCAAATAAATAAATAAAATCTTTAAAAAAAAAAAAAAGAT
>NW_028006119.1:0-200 GCF_054177405.1 Leptonychotes weddellii | reverse complement strand
TTTTTTTTTTTTTTTTAAAGATTTTATTTATTTATTTGAGAGAGAGAGAATGAGAGACAGAGAGCACGAGAGGGAAGAGGGCAGAGGGAGAAGCAGACCCCCTGCTGAGCAGGGAGCCCGATGTGGGACTCGATCCCGGGACTCCAGGATCATGACCTGAGCCGAAGGCAGTCGCTTAACCAACTGAGCCACCCAGGCGC
>NW_028006118.1:0-200 GCF_054177405.1 Leptonychotes weddellii | reverse complement strand
TTTTTTTTTTTAAAGATTTTATTTATTTATTTGAGACAGAGAGAATGAGAGACAGAGAGCATGAGAGGGAGGAGGGTCAGAGGGAGAAGCAGACTCCCTGCCGAGCAGGGAGCCTGATGCGGGACTCGATCCAGGGACTCCAGGATCATGACCTGAGCCGAAGGCAGTCGCTTAACCAACTGAGCCACCCAGGCGCCCCC
>NW_028006117.1:0-200 GCF_054177405.1 Leptonychotes weddellii | reverse complement strand
TTTTTTTTTTAAAGATTTTATTTATTTATTTGAGAGAGAGAATGAGACAGAGAGAGAGAGCATGAGAGGGGGGAGGATCAGAGGGAGAAGCAGACCCCCTGCTGAGCAAGGAGCCCGATATGGGACTCGATCCCGGGACTCCAGGATCATGACCTGAGCCGAAGGCAGTTGCTTAACCAACTGAGCCACCCAGGTGCCCT
>NW_028006116.1:0-200 GCF_054177405.1 Leptonychotes weddellii | reverse complement strand
TGAGAGACGATGGACTCTGAAAAACAAACAGGGTTCTAGAGGGGAGGGGGGTGGGAGGATGGGTTAGCCTGGTGGTGGGTATTGAGGAGGGCACATTCTGCATGGAGCACTGGGTGTTATGCACAAACAATGAATCATGGAACACTTCATCTAAAACTAATGATGTAATGTATGGGGATTAACATAAGAATAAAAAAAAT
>NW_028006115.1:0-200 GCF_054177405.1 Leptonychotes weddellii | reverse complement strand
TTTTTTTTTTTTTAAAGATTTTATTTATTTATTTGACAGAGAGAGACACAGCGAGAGAGGGAACACAAGCAGGGGGAGTGGGAGAGGGAGAAGCAGGCTCCCCGCAGAGCAGGGAGCCCGATGCGGGACTCGATCCCAGGACCCTGGGATCATGACCTGAGCTGAAGGCAGTTGCTTAACCAACTGAGCCACCCAGGCGC
>NW_028006114.1:0-200 GCF_054177405.1 Leptonychotes weddellii | reverse complement strand
AAGAAGTTGCTTCGGCTGAGGTCAAAGAGGTTGCTGCCTGTGTTCTCCTTTAGGATTTGGATGGACTCCTGTCTCACATTGAGGTCTTTCAACCATTTGGAGTCTATTTTTGTGTGTGGTGTAAGGAAATGGTCCAGTTTCATTCTTCTGCATGTGGCTATCCAATTTTCCCAACACCATTTGTTGAAGAGACTGTCTTT
>NW_028006113.1:0-200 GCF_054177405.1 Leptonychotes weddellii | reverse complement strand
TTTATTTTTTTTTTTTTAAAGATTTTATTTATTTATTTGAGAGAGAGAGAATGAGAGACAGAGAGCATGAGAGGGAGGAGGGTCAGAGGGAGAAGCAGACTCCCTGCCGAGCAGGGAGCCCGATGCGGGACTCGATCCCGGGACTCCAGGATCATGACCTGAGCCGAAGGCAGTCGCTTAACCAACTGAGCCACCCAGGC
>NW_028006112.1:0-200 GCF_054177405.1 Leptonychotes weddellii | reverse complement strand
CTATTACTGAGATGTAGTTCAAGTGGAGCCTTACAAAGTGGATGAATGAGACAGAAGAATGAATCAGTGATTTTGATATAAAATGATGGAAAATTAGAAAGCTGAAAAGGAGAAAGAAAGCTATTAGATCATAAAGGAAGATTTCAAGACCTCTGCAATTCCATAAAGTGAAATGATATTTATATTATAGGGGTCCCAGG
>NW_028006111.1:0-980 GCF_054177405.1 Leptonychotes weddellii | reverse complement strand
AGCGCTGTGAATTGTGCAAGACTGTTGAATCTCAGATCTGTACCTCTGAAACAAATAATGCAATATATGTTAAGAAAAAAAAAAAAAGAAGAAGGTAGCAGGAGGGGAAGAATGAAGCAGGGGAAATCGGAGGGGTAGACGAACCATGAGAGACGATGGACTCTGAAAAACAAACTGAGGGTTCTGGGGGGGAGGGGGGTGGGAGGATGGGTTGGCCTGGTGGTGGGTATTGAGGAGGGCATGTTCTGCATGGAGCACTGGGTGTTATGCACAAACAGTGAATCATGGAACACTACATCTAAAACTAATGATGTAATGTATGGGGATTAACATAAGAATAAAAAAAAATCAAGAGATTTCAAATATAAATTTAACTTGTCAGCTTTTCTCAATAACTGAATGGCTGTCCAATTCACAGGCCAGCAATGGATCACCACTGAGACGCCCCCTACAGGTGGTTCTGCCTCCTGCATGCTCAGGAGGCAGCTCTTTGCTGACGGCGCTGGATGTTCTATATTCTTGGCATGGTCCACAAGGCAAATGAAAACAAAAACTGTTTAAAATCCTAAAGAATAAAACTAAAACTCAACAGAGACCAGCACTACAAAAAGTGGTTGTGGCCAAGCTTGCTGAGCCCTCTGTCCCCAGTCCACAAACTGCCCAGGCACACTCCACAGACTGCTCAGACACATCTGGGCTTCTCAACCAGCACAGGGGCCCTCGTTCACAGCTGTTTGCCCTTTATTTATTTTTTTTTTAAATTTATTTATTTATTTATTTATTTTTTATTCTTATGTTAATCCCCATACATTACATCATTAGTTCTAGATGAAGTGTTCCACGATTCATTGTTTGTGCATAACACCCAGTGCTCCATGCAGAACGTGCCCTCCTCAATACCCACCACCAGGCCAACCCATCCTCCCACCCCCCTCCCCTCTAGAACCCTCAGTTTGTTTTTCAGAGTCCATCGTCTCTCA
>NW_028006110.1:0-200 GCF_054177405.1 Leptonychotes weddellii | reverse complement strand
TTTTTTTTTTTTTTTTAAAGATTTTATTTATTTATTTGAGAGAGAGAGAATGAGAGACAGAGAGCATGAGAGGGAGGAGGGTCAGAGGGAGAAGCAGACTCCCTGCCGAGCAGGGAGCCCGATGCGGGACTCGATCCCAGGACTCCAGGATCATGACCTGAGCCGAAGGCAGTCGCTTAACCAACTGAGCCACCCAGGCG
>NW_028006109.1:0-200 GCF_054177405.1 Leptonychotes weddellii | reverse complement strand
CGCACGTTCTGCATGGAGCACTGGGTGTTATGCACAAACAATGAATCATGGAACACTTCATCTAAAACTAATGATGTAATGTATGGGGATTAACATAAGAATAAAAAAATAAAAAAAAAAAGATTCACAGAGTCTGAACAATAGCAGCTATTAACAGCAAAGTGAATTCATCTGGGAAGAGAAACTACAGATTTTATTTT
>NW_028006108.1:0-200 GCF_054177405.1 Leptonychotes weddellii | reverse complement strand
TTTTTTTTTTTTTTTTAAAGATTTTATTTATTTATTTGAGAGAGAGAGAATGAGAGACAGAGAGCATGAGAGGGAGGAGGGTCAGAGGGAGAAGCAGACTCCCTGCTGAGCAGGGAGCCCGATGCGGGACTCGATCCCGGGACTCCAGGATCATGACCTGAGCCGAAGGCAGTCGCTTAACCAACTGAGCCACCCAGGCG
>NW_028006107.1:0-200 GCF_054177405.1 Leptonychotes weddellii | reverse complement strand
TCATGCTGAGCAAGATTTTTCAATCTTCAAAATACTCAAGGCTCAGAGTCTGCATTTCATATCAGTTCACAAGTCAACATCTATTTACCAGAGCATTTGGCATAGATTCCCTTTGAGGTAGAAGGGTAGAGATGAAGACATTTACCTTTAAAATGGATTTTTAAAAAGATTTTATTTATTTATTTATTTATTTATTTATC
>NW_028006106.1:0-200 GCF_054177405.1 Leptonychotes weddellii | reverse complement strand
CCATGCTGAGCAAGATTTTTCAATCTTCAAAATACTCAAGGCTCAGAGTCTGCATTTCATATCAGTTCACAAGTCAACATCTATTTACCAGAGCATTTGGCATAGATTCCCTTTGAGGTAGAAGGGTAGAGATGAAGACATTTACCTTTAAAATGGATTTTTAAAAAGATTTTATTTATTTATTTATTTATTTATTTATT
>NW_028006105.1:0-200 GCF_054177405.1 Leptonychotes weddellii | reverse complement strand
TTTTTTTTTTTAAAGATTTTATTTATTTATTTGACAGAGAGAGACACAGCGAGAGAGGGAACACAAGCAGGGGGAGTGGGAGAGGGAGAAGCAGGCTCCCCGCAGAGCAGGGAGCCTGATGTGGGACTCGATCCCAGGACCCTGGGATCATGACCTGAGCCGAAGGCAGTCGCTCAACCGACTGAGCCACCCAGGCGCCC
>NW_028006104.1:0-200 GCF_054177405.1 Leptonychotes weddellii | reverse complement strand
TTTTTTTTTAAAGATTTTATTTATTTATTTGAGACAGAGAGAATGAGAGAGAGAGAGCACATGAGAGGGGGGAGGGTCAGAGGGAGAAGCAGGCTCCCTGCCGAGCAGGGAGCCCGATGCGGGACTCGATCCAGGGACTCCAGGATCATGACCTGAGCCGAAAGCAGTCGCTTAACCAACTGAGCCACCCAGGCGCCCTC
>NW_028006103.1:0-200 GCF_054177405.1 Leptonychotes weddellii | reverse complement strand
TTTTTTTTTTTTAAAGATTTTATTTATTTATTTGACAGAGACAGAGATAGCGAGAGCAGGAACACAAGCAGCGGGAGTGGGAGAGGGAGAGCAGGCTTCCCGCCGAGGAGGGAACCCGATGTGGGACTCGATCCCAGGACCCTGGGATCATGACCTGAGCCGAAGGCAGACGCTTAACGACTGAGCCACCCAGGCGCCCG
>NW_028006102.1:0-200 GCF_054177405.1 Leptonychotes weddellii | reverse complement strand
TTTTTTTTTTTTTTTTTAATGATTTTATTTATTTGACAGAGAGAGACACAGCGAGAGACACAAGCAGGGGGAGCGGGAGAGGGAGAAGCAGGCTTCCCACCAAGCAGGGAGCCCAACACAGGACTCGATCCCAGGACCCCAGGACCATGACCTGAGAGCCAAAGGCAGATGCTTAATCAACTGAGCCACCCAGGTGCCCC
>NW_028006101.1:0-200 GCF_054177405.1 Leptonychotes weddellii | reverse complement strand
GCCCCGATGGGCTTTTATAACAGCCTTCCCAACTGACCCTTTCTCTCCAAAAAGAAGAGCTTACCTCCCCTTTATTCTCGGGACTGGCCTATGGTTTTGCCACAGCTTTTTGTCTGAAATCGCCTTTCCCTTTTATTCCCCACCAATCCCGTTTTTGCTGGTAAAATAACTGGCAGTTTCTATTTTTTCGGTTAAGCAGT
>NW_028006100.1:0-980 GCF_054177405.1 Leptonychotes weddellii | reverse complement strand
GGTGGCCAGGAGAACCTTCCTCTTCTGCATGGTGACCTCGGCCTGGACCCGAGAGGACCTGGGTGTCCACAGAGAGGGGCTCACTGCTTCGTCCAGAGCCGGGGTGGGGGGCAGGGGCCAGGGCTCCTGCAGGAAACAGGAATGCAGGGGTTACTGCTGCCCAGGGGGTTGTGGGGGCCCCACCCCTAAAACCTACTGTGCTCTGGGCAGAGGTAACTCTGCATGCCTGCGATTCACTTTGTGGACCATTAAATCACAAATTATAATCATAAAACCTCCACTTTTCACTAATGTGACTTTAAAGTTTTGCTTTTGGGTTCATTATGTTTTGAAATAATAATTTTTCTATAACAACTCATTTCCAGTTGCATTACTAAATTGCATGGAAAATGAGGTTCCACAGACAGAAATTTGGCGTCGTGAGTCTCTTTACAGGTGCCCATCCAGCTGGACCACAGACTTGTCAAAAAGGCTTATTCTGTCACCACCCCCAAACCCTGCCTGAAAAAGATAAAAGGGAGGTAGCAGGACTGGAGGATGGGGGCCGTGAACCACTGACAGGGTCCAGGCAAAGGCTGTCTGAGGATGCCCACCTTGGGCAGAAATGGCCAGGCTGTAGCCCCACCCAGAACTCAGTCAGGGCCATGGGCTCCCGGCACTGCCCACAGCTAGGGGCACCTGCCCAGGAGGAAGGTCCCAGCAGGGATACACCTCCTTGGCTGCCCGCCACCTCCCCAGGGCCCCTCTGTAGTTAGTGGCTCACTGTATTTTTCCAGGAGACCCTTCCCTTGGTGCTACTGCTAATGTTGTTCCTTGCTTTCCATTTCAGAAGCTGCAATTTTCCCACCATCTCCATCATCATCATCACCACCATCTCCATCATCATCATCACCACCCTCTCCATCATCATCATCACCACCCTCTCCATCATCATCATCACCACCCTCTCCATCATCATCATCACCACCCTCTCCATCATC
>NW_028006099.1:0-200 GCF_054177405.1 Leptonychotes weddellii | reverse complement strand
GGGCGCCTGGGTGGCTCAGTTGGTTAAGCGACTGCCTTCGGCTCAGGTCATGATCCTGGAGTCCCGGGATCGAGTCCCGCATCGGGCTCCCTGCTCAGCGGGGAGTCTGCTTCTCCCTCTGACCCTCCTCCCTCTCATGCTCTCTGTCTTTCATTCTCTCTCTCTCAAATAAATAAATAAAATCTTTAAAAAAAAAAATT
>NW_028006098.1:0-200 GCF_054177405.1 Leptonychotes weddellii | reverse complement strand
TTTGTTTGATTGATTGATTGTTAGATAAATCAAAGATATACCAATATGACTGGGAGGACAATACAGTTTGGGATATCCCCAAGAGAGTTGGGGAGACAAACTCAATAAAAAGCCCTCCAGTTTTACCAATAAAATACTTACTTGATGTATACTCTTATAATTTTGATTCAAGACCAATTACTGTGAAGACCTACGATACA
>NW_028006097.1:0-200 GCF_054177405.1 Leptonychotes weddellii | reverse complement strand
TTTTTTTTTTTTTTTTTAAAGATTTTATTTTTATTTTGAGAGAGAGAGAATGAGAGACAGAGAGCACGAGAGGGAGGAGGGTCAGAGGGAGAAGCAGACTCCTTGCCGAGCAGGAAGCCCGATGTGGGACTCGATCCCGGGACTCCAGGATCATGACCTGAGCCGAAGGCAGTTGCTTAACCAACTGAGCCACCCAGGCG
>NW_028006096.1:0-200 GCF_054177405.1 Leptonychotes weddellii | reverse complement strand
TTTTTTTTTTAAAGATTTTATTTATTTATTTGAGAGAGAGAGAATGAGAGAGAGCAAGCACATGAGAGGGGGGAGGGTCAGAGGGAGAAGCAGACTCCCCGCCGAGCAGGGAGCCCGATGCGGGACTCGATCCCGGGACTCCAGGATCATGACCTGAGCCGAAGGCAGTCGCTTAACCAACTGAGCCACCCAGGCGCCCC
>NW_028006095.1:0-200 GCF_054177405.1 Leptonychotes weddellii | reverse complement strand
GTTTTCTTAAATGAATGCAACAATACTTCTCATTTCATCTAATCTTACAACTTTGACACTCCTTCCTTGAAGAGGTGGGTCCATGTTCCCTTCTTGTAAACCTGGTGGGAGTTTTATGATTGCTCCAACCAAGAGTCAGTGGAAGTGATTCCATTGACCTTAATCATAAGGCATAATAATACTAGAAGATACCCCTCAAT
>NW_028006094.1:0-200 GCF_054177405.1 Leptonychotes weddellii | reverse complement strand
TTTTTTTTTTTTTTTTTTAAAGATTTTATTTATTTTTTAGAGAGCGAGCGAGAGAGAAACAGCATGAGAGGGGCGAGGGTCAGAGGGAGAAGCAGGCTCCCCGCTGAGCCGGGAGCCCGATGTGGGACTCGATCCCAGGACCCTGGGATCATGACCTGAGCCGAAGGCAGACGCTTAACCATCTGAGCCACCCAGGCGCC
>NW_028006093.1:0-200 GCF_054177405.1 Leptonychotes weddellii | reverse complement strand
TTTTTTTTTTTTAAAGATTTTATTTATTTATTTGACAGAGACAGAGACAGCGAGAGCAGGAACACAAGCAGGGGGAGTGGGAGAGGGAGAAGCAGGCTTCCCGCTGAGCCGGGAGCCCGATGTGGGACTCGATCCCAGGACCCTGGGATCATGACCTGAGCCGAAGGCAGTCGCTTAACCAACTGAGCCACCCAGGCGCC
>NW_028006092.1:0-200 GCF_054177405.1 Leptonychotes weddellii | reverse complement strand
TTTTTTTTTAAAGATTTTATTTATTTATTTGAGACAGAGAGAATGAGATAGAGAGAGCATGAGAGGGAGGAGGGTCAGAGGGAGAAGCAGACTCCCTGCCGAGCAGGGAGCCCGATGCGGGACTCGATCCCGGGACTCCAGGATCATGACCTGAGCCGAAGGCAGTCGCTTAACCGACTGAGCCACCCAGGCGCCCTCTC
>NW_028006091.1:0-200 GCF_054177405.1 Leptonychotes weddellii | reverse complement strand
TTTTTTTTTTTTTTAAAGATTTATTTATTTATTTGAGAGAGTGAGAATGAGAGAGAGAGCACATGAGAGGGGGGAGGGTCAGAGGGAGAAGCAGACTCCCTGCCGAGCAGGGAGCCCGATGCGGGACTCGATCCCGGGACTCCAGGATCATGACCTGAGCCGAAGGCAGTCGCCTAACCAACTGAGCCACCCAGGCGCCC
>NW_028006090.1:0-200 GCF_054177405.1 Leptonychotes weddellii | reverse complement strand
TTTTTTTTTTTTTTTAAAGATTTTATTTATTTGAGAGAGAGAGAATGAGAGAGAGAGAACACATGAGAGGGGATAGGGTCAGAGGACGAAGCAGACTCCCTGCCGAGCAGGGAGCCCGATGCAGGACTCGATCCCGAGACTCCAGGATCATGACCTGAGCCGAAGGCAGTCGCTTAACCAACTGAGCCACCCAGGCGCCC
>NW_028006089.1:0-980 GCF_054177405.1 Leptonychotes weddellii | reverse complement strand
GATTACCTCAAGCAGAATGTGTTTACTTCATTATTTCCTAGAAGCAAGTAATGGTTTTGTGGAATAAGAACACACTTTTAGAAAAAAAAGAAGGTTCTGGCTCTCATTCTAGATCTGCCATTTTCTAGCTATGGCACAGGTAAAATCACCTCTGTCTGTCAGGGAATAATAAACGTGCTTGTCTGATCCACCTTCCTCACAGGGCACTTGAGGGGATTAAATAAGTTAGGATAAGTGTAGGAAGAGAAACGGTATTGTATGCTGACAAAGACCACAGGTCCTGGAGCCAGAATGTCTGGGTTCAGACCCCACCAAGCCACTGAGAGCTAATTGTTGGGCATTGACAGACTACCCTAAAGATGAATCACTCTCCTAAATTTTGATAGAGCAAGTTTAAAGGGAATAGGTCTGGGACGCCTGGGTGGCTCAGTCAGTTAAGCGTCTGCCTTCGGCTCAGGTCATGATCTCGGGGGCCTGGGATGGAGTCCCACATCGAGCTCACTGCTCAGAGGAGAGACTGCTTCTCCCTCTGCCTCTGCCCCTCCCTGCTGCTCGTGCTCTCTGACAAATACAATCTAATAAATAAATAAATAAATAAATAATAAAGGGAATAGGTCTAAGGCATGGAAACAGATCTGGGTAAAGTTCTATATGGGGCACTCTGGGTCCCAGTAAGCAACAAGAAAATAATTCGGGGAAGAAAAAGTAGATTTGGAGCACAATGGCAATCAGAGAGGATTGGCAAAAGGTTGGGAAGGCATACACTTTATATTTGGAGGTGGCTCACATTTTAGTTCCTGCTTTCTCATATGCAATGGAAAATGCATCAGGTGATGATGAGAAAGTTTTTAGAGATTAAAAAAATGTCAACACCTCACAGGTATATTTGTCTTCTCATGTCACATTTTAGCCTATCCCATCCGTGCAAGACTGTTGAATCACAGATCTGTACCTCTGAAACAAATAATGCAATATATGTT
>NW_028006088.1:0-200 GCF_054177405.1 Leptonychotes weddellii | reverse complement strand
TTTTTTTTTTTATTCTTATGTTAATCCCCATACATTACATCATTAGTTCTAGATGAAGTGTTCCATGATTCATTGTTTGTGCATAACACCCAGTGCTCCATGCAGAATGTGCCCTCCTCAATACCCACCACCAGGCTAACCCATCCTCCCACCCCCCTCCCCTCTAGAACCCTCAGTTTGTTTTTCAGAGTCCATTGTCT
>NW_028006087.1:0-200 GCF_054177405.1 Leptonychotes weddellii | reverse complement strand
TTTTTTTTTTTTTTTTTAAAGATTTTATTTATTTGCGAGAGAGAGAATGAGAGACAGAGAGCATGAGAGGGAGGAGAGTCAGAGGGAGAAGCAGACTCCCTGCTGAGCAGGGAGCCTGACGTGGGACTCGATCCCGGTACTCCAGGATCATGACCTGAGCCGAAGGCAGCCGCTTAACCGACTGAGCCACCCAGGCGCCC
>NW_028006086.1:0-200 GCF_054177405.1 Leptonychotes weddellii | reverse complement strand
TTTTTTTTTTTTTTTTTAAAGATTTTATTTATTTATTTGAGAGAGAGAATGAGACAGAGAGAGAGAGCATGAGAGGGGGGAGGATCAGAGGGAGAAGCAGACCCCCTGCTGAGCAAGGAGCCCGATATGGGACTCGATCCCGGGACTCCAGGATCATGACCTGAGCCGAAGGCAGTTGCTTAACCAACTGAGCCACCCAG
>NW_028006085.1:0-200 GCF_054177405.1 Leptonychotes weddellii | reverse complement strand
TTTTTTTTTTTAAAGATTTTATTTATTTATTTGAGACAGAGAGAATGAGATACAGAGAGCATGAGAGGGAGGAGGGTCAGAGGGAGAAGCAGACTCCCTGCCGAGCAGGGAGCCTGATGCGGGACTCGATCCCGGGACTCCAGGATCATGACCTGAGCCGAAGGCAGTCGCCCAACCAACTGAGCCACCCAGGCGCCCCT
>NW_028006084.1:0-200 GCF_054177405.1 Leptonychotes weddellii | reverse complement strand
TTTTTTTTATTCTTATGTTAATCCCCATACATTACATCATTAGTTCTAGATGAAGTGTTCCATGATTCATTGTTTGTGCATAACACCCAGTGCTCCATGCAGAATGTGCCCTCCTCAATACCCACCACCAGGCTAACCCATCCTCCCACCCCCCTCCCCTCTAGAACCCTCAGTTTGTTTTTCAGAGTCCATCGTCTCTC
>NW_028006083.1:0-200 GCF_054177405.1 Leptonychotes weddellii | reverse complement strand
TTTTTTTTTTTTTAAAGATTTTATTTATTTATTTGAGAGAGAGAGAATGAGAGACAGAGAGCACGAGAGGGAAGAGGGCAGAGGGAGAAGCAGACCCCCTGCTGAGCAGGGAGCCCGATGCGGGACTCGATCCCGGGACTCCAGGATCATGACCTGAGCCGAAGGCAGTCGCTTAACCAACTGAGCCACCCAGGCGCCCC
>NW_028006082.1:0-200 GCF_054177405.1 Leptonychotes weddellii | reverse complement strand
CGCAATTACCACCCTGGTCAGTCAGCAGCCATCAACGTAGAGGCTAAAGGATGGACTCTGAAAGCCCAGGTGACTGTTAGGGATTTTTAGCAATAAAGTATTTTTAAATTAAGGCATGTAGCTTTTTTTTTTTTTTTTTTTTTAAGACCTAATGCTATTGCACACTTAATAAACTAGAATAATGGAAAAAGAACTCTTAT
>NW_028006081.1:0-200 GCF_054177405.1 Leptonychotes weddellii | reverse complement strand
TGCAATTACCACCCTGGTCAGTCAGCAGCCATCAACGTAGAGGCTAAAGGATGGACTCTGAAAGCCCAGGTGACTGTTAGGGATTTTTAGCAATAAAGTATTTTTAAATTAAGGCATGTAGCTTTTTTTTTTTTTTTTTTTTTAAGACCTAATGCTATTGCACACTTAATAAACTAGAATAATGGAAAAAGAACTCTTAC
>NW_028006080.1:0-200 GCF_054177405.1 Leptonychotes weddellii | reverse complement strand
TTTTTTTTTTAAAGATTTTATTTATTTATTTGAGAGAGAGAGAATGAGAGAGAGCAAGCACATGAGAGGGGGGAGGGTCAGAGGGAGAAGCAGACTCCCCGCCGAGCAGGGAGCCCGATGCGGGACTCGATCCAGGGACTCCAGGATCATGACCTGAGCCGAAGGCAGTCGCTTAACCAACTGAGCCACCCAGGCGCCCA
>NW_028006079.1:0-200 GCF_054177405.1 Leptonychotes weddellii | reverse complement strand
TTTTTTTTTTTAAAGATTTTATTTATTTATTTGACAGAGAGAGAGACAGCGAGAGCAGGAACAGAAGCAGGGGGAGTGGGAGAGGGAGAAGCAGGCTTCCCGCCGAGCAGGGAGCCCGATATGGGACTCGATCCCAGGACCCTGGGATCATGACCTGAGCCGAAGGCAGACGCTTAACGACTGAGCCACCCAGGCGCCCC
>NW_028006078.1:0-980 GCF_054177405.1 Leptonychotes weddellii | reverse complement strand
GCTTTACTTTCAACTGAAGAAAGCCCTTCAAGACCTCCCAAGAAAAGACAACTACAGAATCCCAGGAACCAGGCAGGCAGGGATGGGTACAGAGTTCAAGAACAAACTCCCCTCAGTGAAGGCCCAGACCAGCTGGACCACAGCGCCGTGGCAAGGAGGAGGAGGGAGACAACCCACGACACAGGTGGGGACCCATGCGCAAATGACAGATGGCGCCTGTGCGGACATCAGGGCCGGGGACCTATCCTCCCCAGTGCAAATCTCCACTGGCTCAGCACAGGCCTTCTGCGTGAAGGGGCTGTTACTTCTCTGTTTGTTCCATACTTAGGGCCATCGTGCTGGGTGAGTGCCCTCGAGGAGCTGGGTCCAGGGAGGGAAAGAAAATTAAAAAGCAAACACAACAGAATGTGATGTGTGTCACAGGACGGGCTTGGCAGTTTGGCCACACGGCAGAACAAGCCAACGATGAGCCCGCCTGGCTGAACGCACCTGGAAAGACTGGAGAAAACACAGAGCCTAACCGCCCCCAGCTGCGAGACGTCACAGAGCCTGAGGGAAAGAGAGCGCCCCGGGGCCAGGCACTTTGTGGGAGCCTTGTTCCAGGCCAAGTGTCCGAGCACGAGCGCGTGCAGCTCTGGGGGACACGGCTGGGGTCTACACAGCGGCCCGGGAGTGCGCTGCTCACACAAGGCCAGGGAACGTCCTGCCAGCCACCTGTCCAAAGGGACGGAGTGGCAGGAAGAGCACAACCTGGAGCCGTTCCACCCAGACTTCCCCGTGGCAGCCACCAGCGTGCACACCGGCGCTTACCGTTCAGAAGCTGCAGCTCCAGGAAGGTGGCGGAACACACTTTACACACCCACGGGCTGGGCTCGGACTCCACCGCGGCGCTGCTTTCTGGCGTGCCCGCAGCTTCGAAAGAGCAGAGGGAAGGGTGATGCAGAGCAGCACGTCCCCCCCACGCCCAGCGCCGCGGGGGG
>NW_028006077.1:0-200 GCF_054177405.1 Leptonychotes weddellii | reverse complement strand
TTTTGAACATACTGGTGAAGGAGCAGTTGAGCCATTTTGGTGGAATGAATTTCCATTGACCGGTGTATGAAGAGTGCACACTCAGGGGCCCCAAACATAGGTACGTGATAAACCGTGTGCACACAGTGTTGGGGAAATCGAGCTGTTTCCTCTAACAGCTCAGTGTCACAAACGGTGGCAGCTAGCCTTTCCTCTGCCTT
>NW_028006076.1:0-200 GCF_054177405.1 Leptonychotes weddellii | reverse complement strand
GTGGACTCTGGAGTCAGCTCGTCTGAGTTAGAACCTTGTTCCCCCGCTTATTAACTGTGAAGTTGGGAGAGCTACTTAACTTCTCCAAACCACAATCTCCTCCTTTGTCAAAGGGCAATCACAGCTGCACTTATTCATAAGGACACGTGGGATCAAATGAGATAATTGGTTTAAAAGCACACTTAGCATGATGCTAGCAC
>NW_028006075.1:0-200 GCF_054177405.1 Leptonychotes weddellii | reverse complement strand
TTTTTTTTTTTTTTAAAGATTTTATTTATTTATTTGAGAGAGAGAATGAGATAGAGAGAGCATGAGAGTGGGGAGGGTCAGGGGGAGAAGCAGACTCCCTGCTGAGCAGGGAGCCCGATGTGGGACTCGATCCCAGGACTCCAGGATCATGACCTGAGCCGAAGGCAGTCGCTTAACCAACTGAGCCACCCAGGCGCCCC
>NW_028006074.1:0-200 GCF_054177405.1 Leptonychotes weddellii | reverse complement strand
TTTTTTTTTTAAAGATTTTATTTATTTATTTGAGACAGAGAGAATGAGAGAGAGAGAGCACATGAGAGGGGGGAAGGTCAGAGGGAGAAGCAGGCTCCCTGCGGAGCAGGGAGCCCGATGCGGGACTCGATCCAGGGACTCCAGGATCATGACCTGAGCCGAAGGCAGTCGCTTAACCAACTGAGCCACCCAGGCGCCCT
>NW_028006073.1:0-200 GCF_054177405.1 Leptonychotes weddellii | reverse complement strand
TATTTTTTTTTATTCTTATGTTAATCCCCATACATTACATCATTAGTTCTAGATGAAGTGTTCCATGATTCATTGTTTGTGCATAACACCCAGTGCTCCATGCAGAACGTGCCCTCCTCAATACCCACCACCAGGCCAACCCATCCTCCCACCCCCCTCCCCTCTAGAACCCTCAG
Organism: Leptonychotes weddellii; assembly: GCF_054177405.1. Classification (NCBI taxonomy): domain Eukaryota; kingdom Metazoa; phylum Chordata; class Mammalia; order Carnivora; family Phocidae; genus Leptonychotes; species Leptonychotes weddellii. The sequence continues at coordinate 24 of NW_028006073.1, read as the reverse complement.
TTTGTTTTTCAGAGTCCATCGTCT
>NW_028006072.1:0-200 GCF_054177405.1 Leptonychotes weddellii | reverse complement strand
TTTTTTTTTATTCTTATGTTAATCCCCATACATTACATCATTAGTTCTAGATGAAGTGTTCCATGATTCATTGTTCGTGCACAACACCCAGTGCTCCATGCAGAACGTGCCCTCCTCAATACCCACCACCAGGCCAACCCATCCTCCCACCCCCCTCCCCTCTAGAACCCTCAGTTTGTTTTTCAGAGTCCATCATCTCT
>NW_028006071.1:0-200 GCF_054177405.1 Leptonychotes weddellii | reverse complement strand
TATATATATTTTTTTATTCTTATGTTAATCCCCATACATTACATCATTAGTTCTAGATGAAGTGTTCCATGATTCATTGTTCGTGCACAACACCCAGTGCTCCATGCAGAATGTGCCCTCCTCAATACCCACCACCAGGCCAACCCATCCTCCCACCCCCCTCCCCTCTAGAACCCTCAGTTTGTTTTTCAGAGTCCATC
>NW_028006070.1:0-200 GCF_054177405.1 Leptonychotes weddellii | reverse complement strand
GTTTTTTTTTTTTTAAAGATTTTATTTATTTATTTGAGAGAGAGAGAATGAGAGACAGAGAGCACGAGAGGGAAGAGGGCAGAGGGAGAAGCAGACCCCCTGCTGAGCAGGGAGCCCGATGCGGGACTCGATCCCGGGACTCCAGGATCATGACCTGAGCCGAAGGCAGTCGCTTAACCAACTGAGCCACCCAGGCGCCC
>NW_028006069.1:0-200 GCF_054177405.1 Leptonychotes weddellii | reverse complement strand
TTTTTTTTTTTTTAAAGATTTTATTTATTTATTTGAGAGAGAGAGAATGAGAGAGAGAGCACATGAGAGGGGGGAGGGTCAGAGGGAGAAGCAGACTCCCTGCCGAGCAGGGAGCCCGATGTGGGACTCGATCCAGGGACTCCAGGATCATGACCTGAGCCGAAGGCAGTCGCTTAACCAACTGAGCCACCCAGGCGCCC
>NW_028006068.1:0-200 GCF_054177405.1 Leptonychotes weddellii | reverse complement strand
TTTTTTTTTTTTTAAAGATTTTATTTATTTATTTGAGACAGAGAGAATGAGAGACAGAGAGCATGAGAGGGAGGAGGGTCAGAGGGAGAAGCAGACTCCCTGCCGAGCAGGGAGCCCGATGTGGGACTCGATCCCGGGACTCCAGGATCATGACCTGAGCCGAAGGCAGTCGCTTAACCAACTGAGCCACCCAGGCGCCC
>NW_028006067.1:0-980 GCF_054177405.1 Leptonychotes weddellii | reverse complement strand
AGAGGAAAACTTTTTCCTCCCCACACCACAAAGAAGAGTCGGGAAACCATATCCACCCCAGCTATCCCCCCAGTAGCTCAACTCCTTAGTGTATCTGCCATCCCTATTAATGGTGGCTTAAATAATAATCATTCCGTTGGTGCCATGAATTCTGAAGTGCTGTTGTTTCTTGGCTTCCTGAATCACGTTGTTTCTTTGAAAAGTCACTGTTCAAATCAATGCCATATACAACCATTGGATTTAGGACAAACTGTCCACAATCTGCCCCTTGACAACACATGGAGAGACTCAAGTCTCAAAGATGCAAATGTACGGGAGCAAAATATGTCACCCCAAAATATGGCTCTTTGACATAAAGATTACCTTGAGCTGATTATTTTTAAGAAACTGCAGATAGAAGTTCTAAACACCAAGTAACAGTTACTCTTTTGTCAGAACAATTTACATTTATAAGGGACATCTCCATTTGTAAAGGTGTCTCTCTGTATACCAGGGAAACTAAATCTGACTCTAAATCTCTAGAAATTTATCAGTGGAGAAGGCATGGATTTAAATCTGCATAACCACCTTACCCTTGTTTACTGGGCTTTTCAGGGTAACTTCTCATAACTGGCCTCCCCATCCCCCAACATCTTCTAGTCTTTAGCTGGAGCTGTTATTTAAGGGGATGGCTTAGGCCATTTTGGGGAGTTACTCAGTTTTCCTTGGTATCTCCCGGGTATACAGGAGGTATACATGTTATTAAATTTTATTTTTCTTCTGTTAATCTGTCTTTTTATTACAGGTGTGTCTCAGCCAAGAACCTAGAAGAGTAGAAGGAAAATTATTTTTCCTTCCCCCTACAAACTTCACCTTGGTGAGGAACCAAATGATGCTGGAGAAATCCAGAAGAAGATAAAACTCTTAGCACATTATCTGTTTGCCTCAGATGTGGTTAATTCTCCTAAGCGGGTTTTGCAAATGTACCAGGTCGGTGTGAG
>NW_028006066.1:0-12081 GCF_054177405.1 Leptonychotes weddellii | reverse complement strand
AAGCAGGGGGAGTGGGAGAGGGAGAAGCAGGCTCCCCGCAGAGCAGGGAGCCCGATGCGGGACTCGATCCCAGGACCCTGGGATCATGACCTGAGCTGAAGGCAGTCACTTAACCAACTGAGCCACCCAGGCGCCCTATTTTTTACTTTTAAGTAGGTTTCATGCCCAGCCTGGAGCCCAGTGTGGGGCTTGAACTCATGACCCTGAAATCAAGACCTGAGCTGAGATCAAGAATCGGATGCTTAACTGAGCCACCCAGGTGCTCCTATAATCTTTTTTTAATAACTGATCTGGAATTAGGACACATTCCAAATTTCTTTGAGGACCACTTGTTTATTCCATTTCTTTTGGTATTCTTTCATATATCATTCAAAATTCCCACATGAAGAAAGTCATTTGAGAACATAAATTATTGTTAAAGTTTTAGCGACTTAATGTACTACCTCTCTAAGTGGTTTCTGAAACAATGAATCTGTTTAGTGCAAAAAAATGAAGTTTGAATGGAGGAATTTTAGGCAATAGTAGATGGGTCGTTTTCAGTAGATGGGTCAAAATGGGTATGTTTGAGGGGTTGGGCCCACATTAGGATGCACAGACTATTTCTTTTGTAGGTGAGTGATTATATAATACACCTGCTGGTCTGTTTGGTGAGGATGTCTGTTAGGTAGGAATTGTATTCTCATTTATATTGAAATTTATAAAGCATACAACAGCTGAAACTCTTAGTTTCATCTTTTTAGTACAAGGGTTGACAAATTACAGACTCTATGCCCAGGTCTAGTCCTTGAGCTATGAGTGGTTTTTACATTTTTAAATGTAAAATTAAAAAGAAAAAGAATTGAGGACGTTGTTTCTTGGCTTGTAAAGCCTAAAAATGTTTCCTGTCTGGACTTTTATTGAAAGTTTACTGACTCCTGGTTTGGGAGATAATTCTGACATTGCAAGTTATGCCAAAGAAAAGGAGTGCAGTCATATTGTTTAGGACATATAAACTTTATTGAATTAAGATGTATTTGTTGGATGGGTATTGTGTGTGTGTGTGTGTGTGTGTGTGTGTGTGTGTGTATAAGCTGAAGGTCTGGGATCCTCTGCTTAGTTGTGTTTGAGCATAACCCAATGTGGCAGCCCCCAGGTTCTGATGATGTCCTGCTTATTGAAATCAGTAAGCAGGGATGCCTGGGTTACTCAGTTGGTTAAGCATCTGCCTTCAGCTCAGGTCATGATCCTGGGGTCCTGGGATCGAGTCCCGCATCGGGTTCCTTGCTCAGCGGGAAGCCTGCTTCTCCCTCTCCCTCTGCCTGCCACTCCCCCTGCTTGTGTTCTCTCTCTCTCTCTGACAAATAAATAAATAAATAAATCTAAAAAAAATGAAATCAATAAGCATTTGATAACTATTATCAAGTGCAGCTTAAGATTTTTTAAAAAAGGTTTTATTTATTTATTTGACAGAGAGAGACACAGTGAGAGAGGGAACACAAGCAGGGGGAGTGGCAGAGGGAGAGGGAGAAGCAGGCTTCCTGCCAAGCAGGGAGCCCAACGCGGGGCTCGATCCCAGGACCCTGGGATCATGACCTGAGCTGAAGGCAGATGCTTAACGACTGAGCCACCCAGGCGCCCCAAAGTGCAGCTTAAGATTTAGTTATAATCTCTCAGCTAAGTTTGGATCTTGTTGGGAGAAATGAACTCCTAAATCTGTTTTCCTAAACTCCCTACATTACTGATTACCTTCTCAACCTCAGACATTGGTTTCTAAGTGCTTTACATTACTTTGTTTAATCCGCCCAGCTTCTCTGTAAGGAATTATTAACTTCCTTTTACAGATGAAGAAATGTGAGACAGACTTTGCTTAGGGCTCTGGCTCTGATTCCTTAAAGTGAGATATAGGGACGAGGGACCAAAACAGGTGTAGCTAGAAACACAGAGGAAATCTCCACACTGAATAATAAGCCAAGAAAGCATTATCATCCAAATGTTGAATTCATCTATAAATAGGAAATCTCTTTTTTTTTTTCCTGGAATGTGCAAGCAAATTAAAAAACATCCTTTATGCACAGTAGGACTTCCGAACAGATGCACACATTGCTGCTTGCTGCTCAGTTTTCAGTGTGTTCTGCAGGCCGTGGCGATGGGCCAGCGCTATCTCCAGGTTGGAATAGAAAACTGCCCAAGTGCCTGAATTCTCTATAGCAACAACATGGGATTCAGGAATTTGAGGCAAGAGGCTTCCTTCCATTCTCCACTCCTTTCTGGCTACTCACTGATGCTCGAAATGCATTTAACAAGGGACAAAGACTCTGAGTCATTAATTTAAGAAATACTTCCTAGCAGCCACTCCTGAGGGCTCTCATACCATTCTGTGTATCTTAATCCTGGTACTTGTCACGCTGTATAGACAGGGACTGTCAGTTATATTTCTATAGATAGCATCCAGTACAGTCTCAGGTCTAAAACAAGTGGATTATTAAATATCTGTTGAATGAATAAAAGTTACACTTATACTTTGGTATAAATGACTCATATCCGAATCTTTCCTGACAGCTGGTTTTGACAGATCTGGGGGAGGAAGGGGCTCCAGGAGAGGAGGAAAGAACCAGAGGGAGGAGGCTGAGAAAGCTAAAGAAACCTCATCTCCTTCAAAATTTCCCAGGCAGCCAACCCAAACTTGGCTAGCTGAGGATGGAGCTGCTTGAGAGACATGGGCGAAAACCTGTACACTTGCTCTCCTTTTTTTAAGATTTTATTTACTTGTCAGAGACAGAGAGCACAAGCAGGGTGAGGAGCAGAGGGAGAAGCAGGCTTCCCACTGAGCAGGAAGCCCAATGCGGGGCTCGATCCCAGGACCCTAGGACCATGACCGGAGCAGAAGGCAGACGCTTAACTGACTGAGCTACCCAGGTGTCCCTGTATACTTGCTCTAATGCAAAATGAGAACCAGTGGGGACAGTCACTATGAGCATTTCCTTTCATGCCCAAAGTGCATAGCAAGCGACCTAGAACTATAACCCTGTGATGTAGTGAAGCCGTCTTTCGGACATTGAGTCTTAGCATAGTACTTCGGTTTTGTTGTTGGCAGAGACTTTTTTCTTCTGTGACATGGTTTTAGGGTTTGACATTAGCGATTATGCATGTCACTAACTTAATCTGCAGTTCCCAGGGGACATGTCGTGGGATAATGCTGTCCCATATTTAGCAGGCTGGAGTTAGTGACACCGTCCAAAGCTGACCAGAAGTGCTGGACCAGAAATGCCAGTAACTCACTGTTCCAGGGAGCAGTCCTCAGCCAAAGGCTGGTGGGCTTGCTTCTCTAGTAGGATGACCTGAGCATGTGTATTTTATCCTGTTTCCCAGTTTCTCCATGGGTTGAAACTCCAGTCACCCCCCAGTGGTAGCTAGCTTGCCATAACACCTTTGTTGGCTTCTTTCTCTTCCCTCTCTCATTCCTGCTCACCCATTGGAGGTAGAGCTTTCTGTGACTCCCAAGGAAACTTCTTGTACACCAGTGGTTGTCACAGGATCTGTTTCTGGTAACCTATGCGAAGGCAATGGGTTTTGCTCATTCCAAAGTACACTCTAGTATCGCATGGTCATCACTTACAAACTGCTGGGTTTGTTTTATTTTGTGTTGTCTTTGGTGAGGGTTGGGAGAAGTGTGGGGTAGAGGTACAGGGATGAGGATGTATGAGCTTCTGTTGACACTTGATTTCCCTGGCTCAGTGTGGACTTTTAACTCGTCAGTGTTGAGAGGGTGAGAGTCCTTATTGTCTACTCATAATTGCATCATTTGGGGAAATCTCCTCTGCTTCAAATAGACGTGTTTTTTTTGTTGTTGTTGTTGTTTGTTTGTTTGTTTTAATGATCAGTCTATTCATCAGTTTTTGCAAAGCTGATGTCGACGGCCTTGCTCAGGAGCATTTCCTCAGAAAAGCCCAGATGAGAAAAGCCATTGAGCTTCCGTTTCAATCAGGTACCAACACCCCTTTGCCCTTGTCCTCGTGCACTTCATTTTCCTCACCCGGGCAGTGTGGAACACATACCTGCATGTGGCAGAGCATTGAGGTAAGACGTAAGGAGTGATGCTGCTCTGCTCGGTGCCGCGTGTCACCCAGAGCTGCGAGCTTAGGCAGCCTGGGATGTAATAAGACAGCAGTGTCGGAGTATTATGAACATGTCAGGATGATGAATTTACTTTAACAATATCACCATTGGCAGCGCATGCAATGCACTATATCTCAGCCTGTCATTTTCCATGGTCATGCATTGTGTGGAATCAAGGTATTTTTTTTTTTTTTCTTTTGGTGTTGAGTGATGCTTGTAATGGTGGTGGTAAGAAAAGCAACAGTGGATAATGATTTTTGGATAGCCTTGTTCGAGTTAACTGTTGTTGCCAGAAGACAAGGGGCTGGGTGTGTGTGTGTGTGTGTGAGAGAGAGAGAGAGAGAGAGAGAGAAGTGTGGGATTGGAAATTGGGAGAAGGTGAAAAGGGGTGAAAGCAAGATTATTATTAAAGCATTTAAGTCCTGGGGTAAAGTCTTTGTTAGGCCATCCAGGAAAAGTTATGCAACATAAAATTTATCTGTACTCCCCTCTCAGGGTGTACAAACATGGGGTGGGAAATGGGCAGCTTTTATTTGCAGCCACTACTGGGATTGGAATATCAACTTGGAAAACGATTTAGCATCTCAGGCTTTTCTCCATTGCTTTCAACTGCGCCATGAGCCCCCACTCACCCTGTGGCTGCTGGTCACTTCCTGGGACTCTGAGACACACGTCATTGAGAGACTGCTGCTTCTCTGCATAGGGACAAGCAGAGAGTTTGGATAGAGATGAGGCATCCTTCCCATTTCCTGCCATATTCCCTTCTTCTTCTCTATCTTGCCTGCACCTCACAGAGGGTTGTATTAGTGTACATGACTTTCTTTGCTGGAAGGTTGGGGGACAATTAAGTGAAATGAAAAGGTAGGAGTTGCAAATTTAAATCTGTGTGGTAAATATTACCTTTTGGAAGATCTGAGAGGAAGAAATGCAAGAAATGAAATCCTTCACAGGAGAGTGCCTGTAGTAAGCTGAAAAATAGTCATACAAAAATATTAGGTCCTAACCCCTGGAACCTGTGAATGTTACCTTATAAAGAAAAAGTCTTTGCAGATGTGACTGGATTAGGGATTTTGACAAAAGGAGATTATCTGGATTATCCAGGTGGGCCTTAAATCTAGTCACCAGTGTCCTTCTAAGAGAGAAGCCGAAGGAGATTATGCCTATATAGGAGAAGGGGGTGTGAAGGTGGAGGCAGAGATTGGAGGGATGTGGCTCTAAGCGAAGGGATGTTGACAGCCACCAGAAGCTGGAAGAGGCAAGGAAACTGATGGAATTCTTTTATGGGCATGCTCTTGTCCTCAGAATTATTCCTGATTCTTATAGTTCCTTCTTCTAACTCCGCCCCCCCTCCCCGAATATCTCCAGGCCTTGTTTGGGAAGCCCCATGTCTTTCTAGGAACTGTTCCTCTTCCCTCCTTCCTCTGGGAGTCTGTTTCAACAAGTCTGAGTGGTGGGGCCCAAAGTGATAGCACCCCATCATGGGAGATGTCATCATAGATCTGAACGCAATAGAACTATCTAGATGGAGGTCAGATGGGGATGGGGACTGTGGTACCCTGAGTCTCACACTGTGTTCCAGACTGGACAGGGCTCTCCCTTTTGTGTCCTCTTTAAGATCTCACCACCAGAGTTGAGTTGCTCCTATTTCTTCTCCCAAATTTACACACACACACACACACACACACACACACACACTCCTTTTATGGTCAAACATGAATTCCAAGAGACAGTGCAGTCTAGACCCATCAGAAGGAAAAATATCCCTAACTGCCTCATAATTTGGAAGGTGTGGTGCTACCCATTGAGTCAGTCCACTACACTTATGCCAAGGAGTGTTGGTTCTTTTCCTTCATTCTCCCTTTTAAATTGTTCCCATTAGGATCTGCTGGGAACAAGTAGAGGGTCTAGCGCTGGACCAGTTGGCTCTTGATGGCTGTCTCCTTAATTACCCAAAGATACATATTCATATAATTGCCTTGATAAGGGCTCAAAGTTTTATTCTAGTTTCTGTATGGCAGAAGGGAGGTGAGTAATGTAACACTGTGTATCAACTATACTTCAATAAATAAAAAGAAAGAAAAACAATAAGGGAGGCAAGTGATTTATGTTTCCATTCACTCAGTTGAATGTTGAACTGTGGGAGTCAGTTCAGAGGGGCTGGGAGAGAAGAATTAGTCTCATTAAAGGAAAAGAAAGAGGAAGGTCTGGTTTGCTTAGGGGTTGTGTTGACAGTTGGCTGATCATTGGTAAGATTTAAGAGAGGGCTAGAATCTCTCTTACCTTCTCCCCAGGGTGCAATTGTACTAACTTCCCTTTCTCTTTGATTTGAAATTCTTACCACTAACAAGAGCTTATTATACTACAAAGGAGGTGTTGTCTCCAGAAATCTGGTTTTCTGAAAAGCAAAATGGAGCCCTAGTTGGGCTGTTCTTCTGGAGTTCTCTCCCAGAACATATTAGCTATGCTTGAGAGTTTCTTTCTCTTGACATGTCTGCCAATATTGTTAGACATTTTAAGCTTTTGCCAGACTTTCAAATATGAAATGGTATCTTACTCTGGTTTTAATTTGCTTTGTCCTTGGTTATTAGTGAGCTTAAACATCTTCTCATAGGCTTATCAGCCATTACATTTTTTTCTTCTATAAATTCCTTGCTTAATAGCCTTTGTCTTTTTTCTATTTGTTCAGTTTAGGTTTCTCATGTTGATTTATATGATTCAAGATAATTGATGTTGAAATATCTTAAATTTGATATTATTATGAGGATGTATGAGCTTCTGTTCACATGGATGTTCCTGACTGTAGCCCCCCTCACAAGAAGACCAAGTAGCACCTGCCCATAGATGAGACACCACTGTGAAAATCCTAGAATGTGGGAGTGAGCCTGAAGTACTCCCCTGGGCAAGAGAGACTGAGACAGACCACATTAGACGTTTAAGAGGAGCAGCTACACTTGACAGCATTGCCCCTGCCCCAGGCCAGCACAGCACCACACCAAGAGGGTGCCCCAGGGCCTATGGTTTCTCCTGTAGGAAAAAGAGAACCCAAGGTGGACTTCCCATTCTCCAACATTACAAGATGCATCTTGGGACACTCATTGGGCTTACCCTGTCTTACCTCACAGGGATCCCTGGGGGTTTGTAGCCCCTCCTGAACTCAGAGTTCAGCCAGTGGCCACAGCCTGAGGCCCTCCCAACAAGAGATTGTGGAGCATGCCCACAGCCCTGCTCGACTGTGGAATCCAACCAGAGGCCTGCACTGTTAGAGAACACAGATTAAAGGTGATTACAGAATCAGCTAGTATCCCCTGCCCCCCGACCACAGTATACAGCCAGCAGGCCTGCCCCGCCAGGGAGCCCACTCAGCAGCCCCACTTGAATCATGTATGGAACCACCAAAGACCTTTAATAGCCAAAGATATCTTGAGAAAGAACAAAGCATGTGTGTGTGTGTGGGGAAGGGGTAGAGGGAGAGAATCTCTTGAGCAGATTTCCCACTGAGCAGGAGCCCTAGGTGGGGCTCAACCCCACAACCCATGAGATAATGACCTGAGCAGAAACCAAAAGTTGGATGCTCAACCGACTGAGCCATCCAGGCACCCCAATCATTTTTCAATAGGCCTTGCTTTGGATTATCCTTTGGCTTAAGGGAATATTGTAGTTGATTTGATCATCTATTCAGGCCACTCAATTTTTCTCCATATCAGCAATAAGGCTGTTTTGCTTTCTGTCATTCATGTGTTCATTGGAATAGCACTTGTAGTTTCCTGCAATAACTTGTCCTTTGCATTTACCATTTGAGTAACTGTTTCAAGAGGTCTAGCTTATGGCTTATCTTGGCTTTTGATATGCCTTCCTCACTAAGCTTAATCATTTCTAGCTTTTGATTTAAAGTTGAGAGACTTGTGACTCTTCCTTTCACTTGAACACTTAGAGGCCATTGTAGGGTTATTCATTGGCTTAACACCAATATTGTTGTGTCTTAGGGAATAGGGAGGCCTAAGGGGGTGGGTGGGGAAGGGCAGTTGGTGGAGCAGTCAGAGCACACACAACATTTATCAATTAAGCTTTCTGTCTTATGTCCCCAGTTACAGTAGTAACATCAAAGATCACTGATCACAGATCACCATAACAAATATAATAATGGAAAAGTTTGAAGTATTATGAGAATTACCAAAATGTGGCCCAGGGACATGAAGAGAGCAAATGGCATTGGAAAAATGGTGTCAATTAGACATGCTTGAGGCAGGACTGCCACAGACCTTTAATTTGTAAAAAACACAGTATCTGAAGTGCAATAAAAAGAGGTAAGCCTGTATATGTGTGTATATGTGTGTGTATACATGTGTATACATGTATGTGTGTGTGTATATATATAATACCATATATAAAGTGTCCTTTGACCTGTTTATTTCTGCTATAATACTGTTATAATAATTAGAGCTTAACAACACTAAGCCTTGATATATAGAAGAGTAAAATTCCCCTCTTCTACCTTCTTCAGAATTGACCTTTGACTCTTCACCATATTTTTGCATGATTTGGCATAACTGAGAACATAGGTGTACAATTTCATAACCTGCCATTTTTCATGTAACTTGATAACAGATTTTAAAATTTTCTTAAAACTTTTGCCAAATTTTGTTTAAGATAGCTCATACAGTTCCCCTGTGTGATGCATCATATTTTATTTAGCCATTCCTGTATTGCTGGACATCTAGTTTATTTCCATGTTTTCTTATAAATGATAACACCATGCTGAACATTTTTATGCATAAAGGTTTTTCCATCTTCAGGATGATTACATTAGAATATATTCTGGGAAATGGAATACAATTGGGAGCCCCTGGGGGGCACAGTCGGTTGAGCATCAGACTTGGTTTTGGCGCAGGTTGTGATCTTGGGTTCTTGGGATCCGAGCCCTATGTTGACCTCCTCAGAACAGAGTCTGCTTAGGGCTTTCTCTCCCTCTCCCTCTGCCCTTCCCTCCTGCTCTCTCTCTCTTTCTCTCTCCCTCTCAAATAAATAAATCTTAAAAAAAAATAATTTTGCCTCTAGCTGGTCCTGAAGAGGTAATTTTCTAGAGATACTACGCAATATTCCTTAATATTGAAGAAGAAATGGGCTTGCAATAATTATTTGCATGGAGATGGCATTGAAGGAGGGAAAGAAGAGGGGCTTCAAGAAACTAATCCCAAAGTGGCTCTTTTGATTTGGTGTCAGGAATGAGGATATTTCTGTTGGCTTCACTAATGGTAGCCTCATTTCTTCCTCATATTCCCTGATTTCATATACAGATTTTAGAATATAGTGGCTTTCTGACAGATTATTTAAATCCCAGTGAGGTGGAACAGTATTCGGATTGTTTATAATGACTATCATCAGTGGCAAATTAGTTCAGCCTGTCTCAGTTCATTCTCTCTGACAGCTTCATGTTTATTTCACACCATAGGTGCTGAAAAAGAAAACACATATAAAGGAGAACTTGTTTTATTGTCATTTAATTATATGAATAATAACACAATCAAGAATGTGTTTAGGACCCTGACCTAGCCACAAAAGGAAAGTGGACCTGAAAGACCACGCCAGTTGGACCTTTTTAGTAAGTTTGGTTTACTATTTTTGTTTCCTACATAATAGAGTCTTTTTTTATTGAATTCTGTCAAATTGATATTTTTCTAGAAATGGAAATTTAAGAAATAGACAAGTCATGGTAACTGCAAATCATCCATGATTGCTTGACCTTTGGAATGTACTGTATGGGATAACCATGTCTTCTGGCCACAAGTTTGACAAATGATACACTTTTACCTATTATTGCAATTAAAAAGGGTAAGAAAACATTGTCTCCAGAACTCATTCATCATGCATAATTGAAACTTTGTCACCTTTGATCAACATCTCCCATTTCCCCTTCTCCTGGCAACCACCATTCCACTCTCTGCTTCTGTGAGGTTGACTATTTTAGATTCAACATATAAATGAGATCATGCAATATTTGTCCTTCTGTATCTGCCTTATTTCACTTAGCATGATACCTTCTAGGTTCATCCATGTTGTTGCAAATGGCAGGGTTTTCTTCTTTTTTAAAGGCCAAATAACATTTCATTATTATATATACCACATTTTCTTTGTTCATTCATCCATTGGTGGATATTCAGGTTTTTTTCATATCTTGGCTATTGTGACTGCTGCTGCATGCAATGAGCAATGGAGTATGGATATCCTTTCGAGATAGTGATTTCATTTCCTTCAGATATATATCCAGAACTGGGATTGCTGGGCCATATTCCCAGAATATATTCTAATGTAATCATTCATAGTTCTATTTTTATTTTTTTAAGGAACCTCCATATTGTTTTCCATAGTAGTTGCACCAATTTACCTTCCCACCAACAGTGTGCAAGAGTTCCCTTTTCTCCAGATCCTCACCAACACTTGTTATCTCTTGTTCTTTTGATAAAGCCATTCTAACAGGTGTGAGGTGTTGTCTCATTAGAACAGCATGGTAACTGCCATTAACATACTGTACTTTGTTAAGAAGGTAGATTCTTAAGTGTTCTCACCATTTTAGTTCTCACTAAAAAAAAAGAAAAAGAAAGAAGGAATGAGGTAACTGTGAAGTGATGGATATGTTAATTAGCTTGATTGTGGTGATCATTTCACAATGTATACAATGTTTTGATATCAAACCATCAAGTTGTATACCTTAAACGTATACAATTCCTATGTGTCAATTATACCTTGGTAAAGGTGAAAAAATTTTAAAACTCAAAGTAAGAAAAGGTTAATAATTTTAATGTACCCACAGATTTGCCTCTTGATGATCTCCTTGGGTACTTCCCTCTCTAGGAGTTATTCCAACAGATGTTTAGTTCTAGGTCTGTCTCACCCTTTCTAGGTGGTGTCTTTGATTAATGCAAAGTAATGTTGGTCTTTGTATAAACACAACCCAGTAAGAAAGAGAAATCTACTCATAGAAAGCATTGACAGTTTTCTTCCAAAAATCTGGTTCCACCAAGAGAATGTGGGTGTCTACCTGGGGCAAGACATTCACCAACACAGGAAAACAACCATTTACCAAACCCATATGCACGAGAAGAATCGCAGTGAAGGGCTCCCTACATCAAAGACTGTCTGGGTTTGTCACCTGGCACCACTAGCATACCAGCTGTATGATCTTAATCAAGTTTCTTAATCTTTCTGTCCCTCAGTTTCCTCATCTGTAAAATGAAGTTGTAAAGATGAAATGAGTTAACATGTCTAAATTACTTGCACATGTAAGTACTTAGCAAATGTTGGCTATTATTATGAGTATCTGGAACCCTGAGCAAAGTCCATAGGCAATGAATACATTGGGTCTCAGGGAGACTTCTTGGTCCTCCGTCTATTCCGAACATTCTAGAATTAGTGCCACAGGTTGTGCTCCCTAGAAGCACCCTCTGAGATTAGCAGGTTAAATAGGGACTCTTCATGAGATCATCATCTGTGGAAGGGAATAAAGTGGAGGTTGGGCAGAGGTGGTTTTTGTTTTCCCAATTAGATCTTGACTGATACATACCTTCTCCCTCCTTCAATTAGCAAGAAAACTCCACGAAGCCAGGGGCTCTGTTTGTTTTTGCTCATGGAGGTATTACTTGGAAGTGGCACAGAGACTGGAAGAAATTTCAACAACCCTTCTCAGTCCTGGACTCATTGGTAGTCCCTGTCACCATCCAGACTTTTCTGTGAAATCTCAGACGCCAACATAACACATTCTTTTTTTTTTTTAAATTATTTTATTATGTTATGTTAGTCACCATACAATACATCATTAGTTTTTGATGTGGTGATCCACGATCCATTGTTTTCATATAACACCCAATGCTCCATGCAGCACATGCCCTCCTTAATACCCATCACCGGGCTAACCCATTACCCACCCCCCTCCCCTCTAAAACCCTGTTTGTTTCTCAGAGTCCATAGTCTCTCATGGTTCATCTCTCCCTC
>NW_028006065.1:0-200 GCF_054177405.1 Leptonychotes weddellii | reverse complement strand
TTTTTTTTTTTTTTTTTTTAAGATTTTATTTATTTATTTGAGAGAGAGAGCATGAGACAGAGAGAGCACATGAGAGGGGGGAGGGTCAGAGGGAGAAGCAGACCCCCCGCTGAGCAGGGAGCCCGATGCGGGACTCGATCCCGGGGCTCCAGGATCATGACCTGAGCCGAAGGCAGTCGCTCAACCAACTGAGCCACCCA
>NW_028006064.1:0-200 GCF_054177405.1 Leptonychotes weddellii | reverse complement strand
TTTTTTTTTTTTTTAAAGATTTTATTTATTTATTTGAGAGAGAGAGAATGAGAGACAGAGAGCATGAGAGGGAGGAGGGTCAGAGGGAGAAGCAGACTCCCTGCCGAGCAGGGAGCCCGATGCGGGACTCGATCCCGGGACTCCAGGATCATGACCTGAGCCGAAGGCAGTCGCTTAACCGACTGAGCCACCCAGGCGCC
>NW_028006063.1:0-200 GCF_054177405.1 Leptonychotes weddellii | reverse complement strand
TTTTTTTTTTTTTTTAAAGATTTTATTTATTTATTTGAGAGAGAGAGAATGAGAGAGAGCAAGCACATGAGAGGGGGGAGGGTCAGAGGGAGAAGCAGACTCCCTGCTGAGCAGGGAGCCCGATGCGGGACTCGATCCAGGGACTCCAGGATCATGACCTGAGCCGAAGGCAGTCGCTTAACCAACTGAGCCACCCAGGC
>NW_028006062.1:0-200 GCF_054177405.1 Leptonychotes weddellii | reverse complement strand
TGGGGTGGCTGGGTGATAGACATTGGGGAGGGTATGTGCTGTGGTGAGCGCTGTGAATTGTGTAAGACTCTTGAATCACAGATCTGTACCTCTGAAACAAAAAATACATTATATGTTAAAAAAAAGAAGAAGATAGTAGGAAGGGTAAAATGAAGGGGGGGTAATTGGAGGGGGAGACGAACCATGAGAGACTATGGACT
>NW_028006061.1:0-200 GCF_054177405.1 Leptonychotes weddellii | reverse complement strand
TTTTTTTTTTTTTTAAAGATTTTATTTATTTATTTGAGAGAGCGAGAATGAGAGAGAGTACATGAGAGGGGGGAGGGTCAGAGGGAGAAGCAGGCTCCTCGCTGAGCAGGGAGCCCGATGCGGGACTCGATCCCGGGACTCCAGGATCATGACCTGAGCCGAAGGCAGTCGCTTAACCAACTGAGCCACCCAGGCGCCCT
>NW_028006060.1:0-200 GCF_054177405.1 Leptonychotes weddellii | reverse complement strand
TTTTTTTTTTTTAAAGATTTTATTTATTTATTTGAGACAGAGAGAATGAGAGACAGAGAGCATGAGAGGGAGGAGGGTCAGAGGGAGAAGCAGACTCCCTGCCGAGCAGGGAGCCCGATGCGGGACTCGATCCCGGGACTCCAGGATCATGACCTGAGCCGAAGGCAGTCGCTTAACCAACTGAGCCACCCAGGCACCCA
>NW_028006059.1:0-200 GCF_054177405.1 Leptonychotes weddellii | reverse complement strand
TTTTTTTTTTTTTAAGATTTTTTATTTATTTATTTGAGACAGAGAATGAGAGACAGAGAGCATGAGAGGGAGGAGGGTCAGAGGGAGAAGCAGACTCCCTGCCGAGCAGGGAGCCCGATGTGGGACTCGATCCTGGGACTCCAGGATCATGACCTGAGCCGAAGGCAGTCGCTTAACCAACTGAGCCACCCAGGCGCCCC
>NW_028006058.1:0-200 GCF_054177405.1 Leptonychotes weddellii | reverse complement strand
TTTATTTTTAAAGATTTTATTTATTTATTTGAGACAGAGAGAATGAGAGAGACAGAGAGCACATGAGAGGGGGGAGGGTCAGAGGGAGAAGCAGGCTCCCTGCCGAGCAGGGAGCCCGATGTGGGACTCGATCCCGGGACTCCAGGATCATGACCTGAGCCGAAGGCAGTCGCTTAACCAACTGAGCCACCCAGGCGCCC
>NW_028006057.1:0-200 GCF_054177405.1 Leptonychotes weddellii | reverse complement strand
TTTTTTTTTTTTAAAGATTTTATTTATTTATTTGAGACAGAGAGAATGAGAGACAGAGAGCATGAGAGGGAGGAGGGTCAGAGGGAGAAGCAGACTCCCTGCCGAGCAGGGAGCCCGATGTGGGACTCGATCCCGGGACTCCAGGATCATGACCTGAGCCGAAGGCAGTCGCTTAACCAACTGAGCCACCCAGGCGCCCC
>NW_028006056.1:0-200 GCF_054177405.1 Leptonychotes weddellii | reverse complement strand
AATCATAACCTTCCTCCTTTTTGGTGAGTATAGTATTTTGGTTTTTTATTTTTTACCTCTCAGCTTCAAACTCACCCTTTTTGTCTGATATATGAAAAATGTTCCAGGTCCTATAAATGTTTTTTTGTTTTTTTCTCCTGTGGCTTGTGTGACCGAGTTCTGCCTGTAGGGGGCGCCTGAGCCGTGGCAGGAGAAGACTT
>NW_028006055.1:0-980 GCF_054177405.1 Leptonychotes weddellii | reverse complement strand
GGAGGGGGAGATGAACCATGAGAGACTATGGACTCTGAAAAACAAACTGAGGGTTCTAGAGTGTGGGGGGATGGGTTAGCCGGGTGATGGGTATTAAGGAGGGCACATACTGCATGGAGCACTGGGTGTAACACGGAAACAATGAATCGTGGATCACTACATCAAAAACTAATGATGTAATGTACGGTGACTAACATAACATAATAAAATAAAATTTAAAAAAAAATATTGGTTTCATAGTTTCTTCCTATTTTGTTAGCTCTTCAATCCCTGTAAATGTGTGTAAATACATATGCATTCATTTTCATATATATATTTACACACATACATTTATATTACATAAATATAGATATACACATTTATACATGCATATAAATGTGTTTATTTTAATCCATTTAGAGAAGATATTTAACAAACTATTTCATCCATAATTTTTAGTTGTTTTTAATATATGATGTTATGGGTTGAATTATTTCTTTCAGAAATTCATATGTTGAAATCCCAACCCCCAGTACTTCAGAATGGGACTTTATTTGGAAACAGGGCCTTTGCATATGTAATTAAATTAGAATGAAGTCATAATAGAATAAAAAAAACTAGAATGAGGTCATACTGGAGTAGGGTAGGCCCTCATCCAGTAGGACTAGTGTCCTTATAAGAAAGCAAAATTTAGATACACACACACAAGGGGAAAGTCATATGAGGATGAAGGCAGAGACTGCTGTGATGCTTCTACAAGCCAAGGAACTCCACAAATGGCCAGCAAGCCACCAGCTGTGAAAAGAGAGGCCTGGAGTGGATTCTTCCCCCAGCCCTCAGAAGGGACCAATCCTATGGCACCTTGATACCAGATTCCTAGCCTTCAGAACTGGGACACAACACATTTCTGTTGTTTAAGGCTCTCAGTTTGTGGTACTTTGTGCTGCAGCCCTAGAAAACTGATACAGATGAGTAAATTTAAATAACCTTGTCCAATATTA
>NW_028006054.1:0-200 GCF_054177405.1 Leptonychotes weddellii | reverse complement strand
CTCTTTTTTTTTTTATTCTTATGTTAATCCCCATACATTACATCATTAGTTCTAGATGAAGTGTTCCATGATTCATTGTTCGTGCACAACACCCAGTGCTCCATGCAGAACGTGCCCTCCTCAATACCCACCACCAGGCCAACCCATCCTCCCACCCCCCTCCCCTCTAGAACCCTCAGTTTGTTTTTCAGAGTCCATCT
>NW_028006053.1:0-200 GCF_054177405.1 Leptonychotes weddellii | reverse complement strand
GCTCTGCAGCCAATTAAGCCGACTGTGCTCTTTGTCCATGGGGGCCCAGTGTGCCATGGCTGCAAACAGTAGCCTCCTTGGTAGTGTATGCAGCCTGTTGATTGTATGGGTTGCCCTAAGGGACCTTGGAGACAGCTCTTTCCAGTGGACACTGAGGTCTGACCTCATGCTATCTCCAATCTAGGCTGCAGACAGGTATG
>NW_028006052.1:0-200 GCF_054177405.1 Leptonychotes weddellii | reverse complement strand
TTTTTTTTTTTTAAAGATTTTATTTATTTATTTGAGACAGAGAGAATGAGAGACAGAGAGCATGAGAGTGAGGAGGGTCAGAGGGAGAAGCAGACTCCCTGCCGAGCAGGGAGCCCGATGCGGGACTCGATCCCGGGACTCCAGGATCATGACCTGAGCCGAAGGCAGTCGCTTAACCAACTGAGCCACCCAGGCGCCCA
>NW_028006051.1:0-200 GCF_054177405.1 Leptonychotes weddellii | reverse complement strand
TTTTTTTTTTTTTTTTAAGATTTTATTTATTTGCGAGAGAGAGAATGAGAGACAGAGAGCATGAGAGGGAGGAGGGTCAGAGGGAGAAGCAGACTCCCCACTGAGCAGGGAGCCCGATGTGGGACTCGATCCCGGGACTCCAGGATCATGACCTGAGCCGAAGGCAGTCGCTTAACCAACTGAGCCACCCAGGCGCCCCT
>NW_028006050.1:0-200 GCF_054177405.1 Leptonychotes weddellii | reverse complement strand
CGGTCTCCGAACTTAAAAATACTTTATATGGAGTTAATGTTACTCCACCATATTCTACATGGCTTCCACAATGTGAAATTTCCAGCACATGCAAGACACATCTCTGCATGTGACCAGATCCACTAATTAAATATAAGTAACTCAGCTACTCCACTCTCCGATGGACAGCCCCATTATTGCAGATTTATCATTTTTTTTTT
>NW_028006049.1:0-200 GCF_054177405.1 Leptonychotes weddellii | reverse complement strand
TTTTTTTTTTTTTTTTTTTTTTAAGATTTTATTTATTTATTTGAGAGAGAGAGAATGAGAGACAGAGAGCATGAGAGGGAGGAGGGTCAGAGGGAGAAGCAGACTCCCTGCCGAGCAGGGAGCCCGATGCGGGACTCGATCCCGGGACTCCAGGATCATGACCTGAGCCGAAGGCAGTCGCTTAACCAACTGAGCCACCC
>NW_028006048.1:0-200 GCF_054177405.1 Leptonychotes weddellii | reverse complement strand
TGTAGGAGACAGACAGGAAGGAGAAGAAGGGAAAGTGACGGTGAGGCTGCTAGCACAGGGAAAGGCTTGGGAAGTTATTGTGCAGGAAGACAGAATGATCAGGGCGCCTGGGTGGCTCCGTCAGTTAAGCATCCGCCTTCTGCTCAGGTCATGATCCCAGGGTCCTGGGATCGAGCCAGAGTCAGGCTCCCTGCTCAGCT
>NW_028006047.1:0-200 GCF_054177405.1 Leptonychotes weddellii | reverse complement strand
TTTTTTTTTTTTTAAAGATTTTATTTATTTATTTGAGAGAGAGAGAATGAGAGAGAGCAAGCACATGAGAGGGGGGAGGGTCAGAGGGAGAAGCAGACTCCCTGCCGAGCAGGGAGCCCGATGCGGGACTCGATCCAGGGACTCCAGGATCATGACCTGAGCCGAAGGCAGTCGCTTAACCAACTGAGCCACCCAGGCGC
>NW_028006046.1:0-200 GCF_054177405.1 Leptonychotes weddellii | reverse complement strand
TTTTTTTTTTTTTTAAAGATTTTATTTATTTATTTGAGAGAGAGAATGAGACAGAGAGAGAGAGCATGAGAGGGGGGAGGATCAGAGGGAGAAGCAGACCCCCTGCTGAGCAAGGAGCCCGATATGGGACTCGATCCCGGGACTCCAGGATCATGACCTGAGCCGAAGGCAGTTGCTTAACCAACTGAGCCACCCAGGCG
>NW_028006045.1:0-200 GCF_054177405.1 Leptonychotes weddellii | reverse complement strand
TTTATTTTAAAATACAAATTAAAAAGCACCAGAAATTACATTTATTATTATTTTTAATTAACATATAATATATTATTGTTTTCAGAGGTACAGGTCTGTGATTCATCAGTCTTATTTTTTTATTCTTATGTTAATCCCCATACATTACATCATTAGTTTTAGATGAAGTGTTCCATGATTCATTGTTTGTGCATAACACC
>NW_028006044.1:0-980 GCF_054177405.1 Leptonychotes weddellii | reverse complement strand
CCAGCAACCCTCAGTTTGTTTCCTGAGAATAAGAATTCCTCATATCAGTGAGGTCATATGATACATGTCTTTCTCTGATTGACTTATTTCGCTCAGCATAACACCCTCCAGTTCTATCCACGTCATTGCAAATGGCAAGATCTCATTCCTTTTGATGGCTGCGTAATATTCCATTGTATATATATACCACATCTTCTTTATCCATTCATCTGTCGATGGACATCTTGGCTCTTTTGTGGTAAAAATTCTCGTGAGAAAAACTTCCTATGCATTTCCAATTATTTCCTTAGAATAAACTTATAGAAATAGAAGAGTTTGAAAAAAAAAAGGCATGAATATATTAATGACTTTTAAGATATATGGAAAAAATTGGCTTCTAGACATACGGTATCAATTTATTTTTCACACTCAGTGAAATTTATACAAAACTTTTACAAAATTATTTGGTAATTGAAAAAATTAAATTCAATAAAAGTATAAATGTTAAAGAAATCATAACTGTATAGAGTTAGAAGCTAACTTAATAATTAATGTGATCATATCATTTTTTTAAAGAGAAAATAATTTATTGCAATATAAAATGCACTTATAAAATGTCCACAGAAGGCATGTAATTCTTCACTGCTATATAAATTTATCTGGAATACTTTGATCACCTTCTATTGTTATGATAGTATCACCTAAAACATACTGTAAACAATGAGTTATACTCTATAACAAATGCATCACTGATTTTTCAGCAATCTTGGTTTAATAATAATTAGTTTAAGACTATATAATCACAGGGGCGCCTGGGTGGCTCAGTTGGTTGGGCGACTGCCTTCGGCTCAGGTCATGATCCTGGAGTCCCGGGATCGAGTCCCGCATCGGGCTCCCTGCTCGGCAGGGAGTCTGCTTCTCCCTCTGACCCTCCTCCCTCTCATGCTCTCTGTATCTCATTCTCTCTGTCTCAAATAAATAAATAAAATCTTTAAAAAAAA
>NW_028006043.1:0-200 GCF_054177405.1 Leptonychotes weddellii | reverse complement strand
TTTATTTTTTTTTTATTCTTATGTTAATCCCCATACATTACATCATTAGTTCTAGATGAAGTGTTCCATGATTCATTGTTCGTGCACAACACCCAGTGCTCCATGCAGAACGTGCCCTCCTCAATACCCACCACCAGGCCAACCCATCCTCCCACCCCCCTCCCCTCTAGAACCCTCAGTTTGTTTTTCAGAGTCCATCG
>NW_028006042.1:0-200 GCF_054177405.1 Leptonychotes weddellii | reverse complement strand
TTTTTTTTTTTTTTTTTTAAGATTTTATTTATTTATTTGAGAGAGAGAGAATGAGAGACAGAGAGCATGAGAGGGAGGAGGGTCAGAGGGAGAAGCAGACTCCCTGCCGAGCAGGGAGCCCGATGCGGGACTCGATCCCGGGACTCCAGGATCATGACCTGAGCCGAAGGCAGTCGCTTAACCAACTGAGCCACCCAGGC
>NW_028006041.1:0-200 GCF_054177405.1 Leptonychotes weddellii | reverse complement strand
TTTTTTTTTTTTTTAAAGATTTTATTTATTTATTTGAGACAGAGAGAATGAGAGACAGAGAGCATGAGAGGGAGGAGGGTCAGAGGGAGAAGCAGACTCCCTGCCGAGCAGGGAGCCCGATGCGGGACTCGATCCCGGGACTCCAGGATCATGACCTGAGCCGAAGGCAGTCGCTTAACCGACTGAGCCACCCAGGCGCC
>NW_028006040.1:0-200 GCF_054177405.1 Leptonychotes weddellii | reverse complement strand
GATTCATTGTTCGTGCACAACACCCAGTGCTCCATGCAGAACGTGCCCTCCTCAACACCCACCACCAGGCCAACCCATCCTCCCACCCCCCTCCCCTCTAGAACCCTCAGTTTGTTTTTCAGAGTCCATCTTCTCTCATGGTTCGTCCACCCCTCCGATTTCCCCCGCTTCATTCCTCCCCTCCCGCTACCTTCTTCTTC
>NW_028006039.1:0-200 GCF_054177405.1 Leptonychotes weddellii | reverse complement strand
TCTTATGTTAATCCCCATACATTACATCATTAGTTCTAGATGAAGTGTTCCATGATTCATTGTTCGTGCACAACACCCAGTGCTCCATGCAGAACGTGCCCTCCTCAATACCCACCACCAGGCCAACCCATCCTCCCACCCCCCTCCCCTCTAGAACCCTCAGTTTGTTTTTCAGAGTCCATCTTCTCTCATGGTTCGTC
>NW_028006038.1:0-200 GCF_054177405.1 Leptonychotes weddellii | reverse complement strand
TTTTTTTTTTAAAAGATTTTATTTATTTATTTGACAGAGAGAGACACAGCGAGAGAGGGAACACAAGCAGGGGGAGTGGGAGAGGGAGAAGCAGGCTTCCCGCGGAGCAGGGAGCCCGATGCGGGGCTCGATCCCAGGACCCTGGGATCATGACCTGAGCCGAAGGCAGACGCTTAACGACTGAGCCACCCAGGCGCCCC
>NW_028006037.1:0-200 GCF_054177405.1 Leptonychotes weddellii | reverse complement strand
TTTTTTTTTTTTTAAAGATTTTATTTATTTATTTGACAGAGAGAGACACAGCGAGAGAGGGAACACAAGCAGGGGGAGTGGGAGAGGGAGAAGCAGGCTTCCCGCGGAGCAGGGAGCCCGATGCGGGGCTCGATCCCAGGACCCTGAGATCATGACCTGAGCCGAAGGCAGACGCTTAACGACTGAGCCACCCAGGCGCC
>NW_028006036.1:0-200 GCF_054177405.1 Leptonychotes weddellii | reverse complement strand
CTTTTTTTTTTTTTTTTAAAGATTTTATTTATTTATTTGAGACAGAGAGAATGAGAGAGAGAGAGCACATGAGAGGGGGGAGGGTCAGAGGCAGAAGCAGGCTCCCTGCCGAGCAGGGAGCCCGATGCGGGACTCGATCCAGGGACTCCAGGATCATGACCTGAGCCGAAGGCAGTCGCTTAACCAACTGAGCCACCCAG
>NW_028006035.1:0-200 GCF_054177405.1 Leptonychotes weddellii | reverse complement strand
GACGATGGACTCTGAAAAACAAACTGAGGGTTCTAGAGGGGAGGGGGGTGGGAGGATGGGTTGGCCTGGTGGTGGGTATTGAGGAGGGCACGTTCTGCATGGAGCACTGGGTGTTGTGCATGAACAATGAATCATGGAACACTTCATCTAGAACTAATGATGTAATGTATGGGGATTAACATAAGAATAAAAAAAAAAAT
>NW_028006034.1:0-200 GCF_054177405.1 Leptonychotes weddellii | reverse complement strand
TAACTCGTAAGCTTGTCATTCTCTGAAACCAGGGCTGGAGAACCACAGCCCGCGACCCAAGAGTAAGAGTGGCTTTTATGTTTTTTTTTTTAAAGATTTTATTTATTTATTTGAGAGAGAGAGAATGAGAGAGAGCAAGCACATGAGAGGGGGGAGGGTCAGAGGGAGAAGCAGACCCCCTGCCGAGCAGGGAGCCCGAC
>NW_028006033.1:0-980 GCF_054177405.1 Leptonychotes weddellii | reverse complement strand
GGTCATGGTCCTGGGGTCCTGGGATCGAGCCCCGCATCGGGCTTCCTGCTCGGCGGGAAGCCTGCTTCTCCCTCTCCCACTCCCCCTGCTTGTGTTCCTTCTCTCGCTGTATCTCTCTCTGTCAAATAAATAAATAAATAAATCTTAAAAAAAAAAAAAGTGTGAGTGTGGAGTGCCTGGGTGGCTCAGTCAGCTAAGCATCTGCCTTCAGCTCAGGTCATGATCTGGGAGTCCTGGGATCAAGTCCTGCATTGGGCTCCCTGCTCAGTGGGGAGTCTGCTCTCCCTGCTTGTATTCCCTCTCTCTCTCTGTCAAATTAATTAATTAATCTTCTTGGCAGAGTCTTCATGGCTGCCATTTTTTTCTCAGTGGAATGGAAAATGGAAATAAGATTCCCCCTCCCACATATAAAACAATCATTTAGGGGTGACTTTAGTAATTGTCCACATCATTGGCCACTGAGCATTCTTTGCTTAATGATGACTTGAAGAGTCAGCTGCAGAATGAAGCCATATTTAGGTGATGATAGCCCCATGACTTCAACACAAAACCTGAAGGTTGAAGTCATCCCTCATCAATATGGTACATTTCATCCTGCTCTAGGCCTCCATTAACACCATCTACCCTCCCTCCCTCTAAAATCTTGTTAAAGAAATATCTACCTGTAAGAATCATTCGCACCAGTCTGGCCGCTGTTTTGAAGGATATGATTTGAAAAGACATTATTTTACATCCTCCTGTCCACGTGGTTGTGTGTATTAAGTCTTAGAGCCAGACCTCCATGCTGTGCTTCTTCAGAGAATAACTAGGTCTATCTCATAACCAGAGAGTATTTTATCCACAACTCACTGCATTTCTCTACCCAGAACACATTCCTTCACAGCAGCTGGTTCCACATTTGCTATTTACCCATTCCTTTTTTTTTTTTTTTTTGAGAGAGAGAGAGAGAGAAACAGCATGAGAGGGGAGAGGGTCAGAGG
>NW_028006032.1:0-200 GCF_054177405.1 Leptonychotes weddellii | reverse complement strand
TTTTTTTTAAAGATTTTATTTATTTATTTGAGACAGAGAGAATGAGAGAGAGAGAGCACATGAGAGGGGGGAGGGTCAGAGGGAGAAGCAGGCTCCCTGCCGAGCAGGGAGCCCGATGCGGGACTCGATCCAGGGACTCCAGGATCATGACCTGAGCCGAAGGCAGTCGCTTAACCAACTGAGCCACCCAGGCGCCCTAT
>NW_028006031.1:0-200 GCF_054177405.1 Leptonychotes weddellii | reverse complement strand
TTTATTTATTTTTTATTCTTATGTTAATCCCCATACATTACATCATTAGTTCTAGATGAAGTGTTCCATGATTCATTGTTCGTGCACAACACCCAGTGCTCCATGCAGAACGTGCCCTCCTCAATACCCACCACCAGGCCAACCCATCCTCCCACCCCCCTCCCCTCTAGAACCCTCAGTTTGTTTTTCAGAGTCCATCG
>NW_028006030.1:0-200 GCF_054177405.1 Leptonychotes weddellii | reverse complement strand
ATGTTGTTCCCTCACTGTTCATCCTCCAAGGAACCTGGAGCTGTTGTAGTGGGAATATGGGTTTCTCTCTATAGAAAAAGACACTGAGGCTCCTCCAGGTCCCACAGTGCGTCTTAGACCATGGGGCTGTGGAGCTGTAGGAGCAGGGTGGAAAGGGAGGATTTTAAGCCATTTCCCCAGCTGCTGGAAAGGGCTTGCTT
>NW_028006029.1:0-200 GCF_054177405.1 Leptonychotes weddellii | reverse complement strand
GGCTGGAGTTCTTGAGGGAGCAAAGTTGTGACCGGGCTCTTCTCAAGTTAAGTATCAATTTCTAGGTTGTTCCTGAGATAATGGGTTTTTGAGGAGTTTTTCCCTGAGCCCCATGTAACTGAAGGGATGGGGAGTCCAGCTGCCAGCTTGACCAAGGGCTGACGAATTTACTGGAATGCATGGAAGGTAAAAGATAGGTC
>NW_028006028.1:0-200 GCF_054177405.1 Leptonychotes weddellii | reverse complement strand
CGCCTCGGATTCACTTCTCCGCACGTCCTACCTTCCAGAAAGTGGTCGCTTTTCTGTTCAGAGAGTTGTTGCTATTCCTTTCTTCGATCTCCTGTTGAGTTTGTAGGTGTTCAGAATGGTTTGATCCCTATCCAGCTGAATTCCTGAGAGGAGACGAAATCCAGGTCTCCTACTCCTCCGCCATCTTGCTCCGCCCCCTT
>NW_028006027.1:0-200 GCF_054177405.1 Leptonychotes weddellii | reverse complement strand
TTTTTTTTTTTTAAAGATTTTATTTATTTATTTGAGAGAGAGAGAATGAGAGACAGAGAGCATGAGAGGGAGGAGGGTCAGAGGGAGAAGCAGACTCCCTGCCGAGCAGGGAGCCCGACGCGGGACTCGATCCCGGGACTCCAGGATCATGACCTGAGCCGAAGGCAGTCGCTTAACCAACTGAGCCACCCAGGCGCCCT
>NW_028006026.1:0-200 GCF_054177405.1 Leptonychotes weddellii | reverse complement strand
CCAAGATGTTCCCAGCATGGCCATTTTTGAGAAGAAGATTAAAAAGCTTTGCATACCGCCACTCTGGAAAACTGTATGGAGGTTCCTCAAAAAGTTGAAAATAGAGCTACCCTACGATCCAGCAATTGCACTACTGGGTATTTACCCCAAAGATACAAAAGTAGGGATCCGAAGGGGTACGTGCACCCCGATGTTTATAT
>NW_028006025.1:0-200 GCF_054177405.1 Leptonychotes weddellii | reverse complement strand
TGGGTGGCTCAGTTGGTTAAGCGACTGCCTTCGGCTCAGGTCATGATCCTGGAGTCCCTGGATCGAGTCCCGCATCGGGCTCCCTGCTCGGCGGGGAGTCTGCTTCTCCCTCTCCCACTCCCCCTGCTTGTGTTCCCTCTCTCGCTGTGTCTTTCTCTGTCAAATAAATAAATAAAATCTTTAAAAAAAAAAAAAAAAGA
>NW_028006024.1:0-200 GCF_054177405.1 Leptonychotes weddellii | reverse complement strand
TTTTTTTTTTTTTTTAAGATTTTATTTATTTATTTGAGACAGAGAGAATGAGAGACAGAGAGCATGAGAGGGAGGAGGGTCAGAGGGAGAAGCAGACTCCCTGCCGAGCAGGGAGCCCGATGCGGGACTCGATCCCGGGACTCCAGGATCATGACCTGAGCCGAAGGCAGTCGCTTAACCAACTGAGCCACCCAGGCGCC
>NW_028006023.1:0-200 GCF_054177405.1 Leptonychotes weddellii | reverse complement strand
GAAACAGTCAACAAAACCAAAAGACAACCGACAGAATGGGAGAAGATATTTGCAAATGACATATCAGATAAAGGGCTAGTATCCAAAATCTATAAAGAACTCATCAAACTCAACACCCAAAGAACAAAGAATCCAATCAAGAAATGGGCAGAAGACATGAACAGACATTTTTCCAAAGAAGACATCCAAATGGCCAACAG
>NW_028006022.1:0-981 GCF_054177405.1 Leptonychotes weddellii | reverse complement strand
AGCAAAATAAATTCGTTATTTTTCCTTTTTTCCCAGATGAAGAGAAGCCTCAGATTCATTTCAGCTGGATAGAGTGAAAAAGCCTTCAAGCTAGCAGCTGTCAATAAACCATTTGGGTTTTTTTTTTTTCCTATAAAGACAATGCAACATCTCTCAAGATAGTGAAAACAGGAGGGGGATCCTTAACCACCCCTTTATTTTCATTTGTATACATGTCCTTCTAATTTTGATCCATCTGTGAGTATTTTTCACGGTTAAAATCCTTTTATGAGCACAATTTTACATTCTGATTTTTTTTTTTTCCACTTTAAACACAACATTTTAAATAGTCCCTGTAATAGTTGCAGCCTTTGTGGTCACCGTGTGTTAGTTCGGGTAGGAATGGTGGTGGCCTCCCCCAAAAAGATCTTTGCCTCCTGGAATGTCCTACTGCCGAACTAGAATTGCTCCTTCTGGGCACACCAGAGCCTTGCAGAGGGTCTGGGAACGCGAGCCAGGGGAGCGAGAAGGCCAGAAAACAGGGATGGTGGCGTCTGCCATAGCTGCGGCAATTCCAGGCAGGAATTTGTCGTCTGGACTTCACAAAGCCCTGCTGCCTCAAGGTGAAGCCAGTTAGCAACCTGAGATTGTGACTTGAGTGGGGCTGGAGGGATAATCAGAGTAATCAAGGGCGAGTAAGACAGGCAGGTGAGGAAAAATGCAAACAGCTACCTAAACAAGCACTGTGGATTTTGATTCAAGCTTAGAATAAAGGCCAAAACTAAACTTTCTTAAATTCAGACTACATTTGTTGGAAGTTTCTTGTGTGTTTGTTGTTGTTAATTTTGCTCCTTCCTTCGTCCCTCCATTCCTCCCTTGTATTTGCATTCTATCTTCCAATGCCTATTGGGCAGTAATGTTTTGTTTTTTTTTTTTCTAAAAAATTTAAAACCATGGGGCGCCAGAATGGCGCAGTTGGTTAAGGATCCAACTCTTGGTTTC
>NW_028006021.1:0-200 GCF_054177405.1 Leptonychotes weddellii | reverse complement strand
GGCGCCTGGGTGGCTCAGTTGGTTGAGCGACTGCCTTCGGCTCAGGTCATGATCCTGGAGTCCCTGGATCGAGTCCCGCATCGGGCTCCCTGCTCGGCAGGGAGTCTGCTTCTCCCTCTGACCCTCCCCCCTCTCATGTGCTCTCTCTCATTCTCTCTCTCTCAAATAAATAAATAAAATCTTTAAAAAAAAAAAAAAAG
>NW_028006020.1:0-200 GCF_054177405.1 Leptonychotes weddellii | reverse complement strand
GCCTGGGTGGCTCAGTTGGTTAAGCGACTGCCTTCGGCTCAGGTCATGATCCTGGAGTCCCGGGATCGAGTCCCGCATCGGGCTCCCTGCTCGGCAGGGAGTCTGCTTCTCCCTCTGACCCTCCTCCCTCTCATGCTCTCTGTATCTCATTCTCTCTGTCTCAAATAAATAAATAAAATCTTTAAAAAAAAAAAAAAACT
>NW_028006019.1:0-200 GCF_054177405.1 Leptonychotes weddellii | reverse complement strand
TTTTTTTTTTTTTAAAGATTTTATTTATTTATTTGAGAGAGAGAGAATGAGAGACAGAGAGCACGAGAGGGAAGAGGGCAGAGGGAGAAGCAGACCCCCCGCCGAGCAGGGAGCCCGATGCGGGACTCGATCCCGGGACTCCAGGATCATGACCTGAGCCGAAGGCAGTCGCTCAACCAACTGAGCCACCCAGGCGCCCC
>NW_028006018.1:0-200 GCF_054177405.1 Leptonychotes weddellii | reverse complement strand
TTTTTTTTTTTTAAAGATTTTATTTATTTATTTATTTGAGAGAGAGAGAGAGAGAAACAGCATGAGAGGGGAGAGGGTCAGAGGGAGAAGCAGGCTCCCTGCCGAGCCGGGAGCCCGATGTGGGACTCGATCCCAGGACGCCGGGACCATGACCTGAGCCGAAGGCAGTTGCTTAACCAACTGAGCCACCCAGGCGCCCC
>NW_028006017.1:0-200 GCF_054177405.1 Leptonychotes weddellii | reverse complement strand
CTTTTTTTTTTTTATTCTTATGTTAATCCCCATACATTACATCATTAGTTCTAGATGAAGTGTTCCATGATTCATTGTTTGTGCATAACACCCAGTGCTCCATGCAGAACGTGCCCTCCTCAATACCCACCACCAGGCCAACCCATCCTCCCACCCCCCTCCCCTCTAGAACCCTCAGTTTGTTTTTCAGAGTCCATCGT
>NW_028006016.1:0-200 GCF_054177405.1 Leptonychotes weddellii | reverse complement strand
CTTTTTTTTTTTTTAAAGATTTTATTTATTTATTTGAGAGAGAGAGAGAATGAGAGACAGAGAGCATGAGAGGGAGGAGGGTCAGAGGGAGAAGCAGACTCCCTGCCAAGCAGGGAGCCCGATGCGGGACTCGATCCCGGGACTCCAGGATCATGACCTGAGCCGAAGGCAGTCGCTTAACCAACTGAGCCACCCAGGCG
>NW_028006015.1:0-200 GCF_054177405.1 Leptonychotes weddellii | reverse complement strand
TTTTTTTTTTTTTTTTTTTTTAAAGATTTTATTTATTTATTTGAGACAGAGAGAATGAGAGAGAGAGAGCACATGAGAGGGGGGAGGGTCAGAGGCAGAAGCAGGCTCCCTGCCGAGCAGGGAGCCCGATGCGGGACTCGATCCAGGGACTCCAGGATCATGACCTGAGCCGAAGGCAGTCGCTTAACCAACTGAGCCAC
>NW_028006014.1:0-200 GCF_054177405.1 Leptonychotes weddellii | reverse complement strand
TTCTATATCTACGAACTTATATATATATACACACACATCTATGATTTTTTCTATATCTGCCATCTGTACTAATATTTTTTTTGTTACTTTTTTTTTTATTCTTATGTTAATCCCCATACATTACATCATTAGTTCTAGATGAAGTGTTCCATGATTCATTGTTTGTGCATAACACCCAGTGCTCCATGCAGAATGTGCCC
>NW_028006013.1:0-200 GCF_054177405.1 Leptonychotes weddellii | reverse complement strand
GTTGCCTACTTAATCTAATTGAGTGCCTAGCATATTAGTCATAGTTGTTTTATTTGTTTTATTTTTTTTAATTTATTATGTTATGTTAGTCACCATACATCATTAGTTTTTGATGTGGTGATCCACGATCCATTGTTTTCGTATAACACCCAGTGCTCCATGCAGTACGTGCCCTCCTTAATACCCATCACCAGGCTCCG
>NW_028006012.1:0-200 GCF_054177405.1 Leptonychotes weddellii | reverse complement strand
TTTTTTTTTTTTTTTAAAGATTTTATTTATTTGACAGAGAGAGATAGCGAGAGCAGGAACACAAGCAGGGGGAGTGGGAGAGGGAGAAGCAGGCCTCCTGCCGAGCAGGGAGCCCGATGTGGGACTCGATCCCGGGACCCCGGGATCATGACCTGAGCCGAAGGCAGACGCTTAACGACTGAGCCACCCAGGCACCCGGG
>NW_028006011.1:0-981 GCF_054177405.1 Leptonychotes weddellii | reverse complement strand
ACACACACACACACACACACACACACACACACACGCTCGCACACATGCGAGCACCATCTTTCCTCTAAGAACATTAGTTCTCACAGATTCCTTCTGCTCTAGGTTTGACTGCAAAGTAAGGGAAAACCTTTGACCTTTTTCTATTACTTTAGGGGATGTTGAAAATCTGGGCGCTCATGCAGGCCAAGTCTAAATTTTGGTTCACACATTCCAATAGGCAAATAATAATACCATCTTTCTACATCATCATTAAATCAAATCTAAATCTGCTGTTAATTTTCTATCACGCCTCTTCCCCAAAGGATTGCAGGAAGGGCCAAGAGGCTGCTCTGGTGCTCAGACAGGAGATAAATGTCTAGTGTACCAAGTAAGTCTATTACTGGCATTCTTACTGCTTACGTCCAGGGATGTTCCTCAGCAATCCCCTTCCACCCAGGGACACAATAGAAGAATCTTTGCAGAAGGCTGGAAGCCTCAGTGCCATCCCATCTAAGGTTTGGCCACTGGTGTGTGTGGGTGGCTCCAACCCTCAGACCTTGCGAGGTGAGAGATTTTCTATTTTTAAGTGTCCAATTCAGCAGCATTAAGCACATTCACACAGTTGTGCGACCATCACCACCACCCATTTCCAGAATTTTCATCAACCTGAACAGAAACTCTCTATTAAGTAATAACTTCCCCACCTCCCCCAGCCCCTATTCTACTTTCCTCCTCTATGAATTTGCCTATTTTATTTAATTTATTTATTTTTAAAGATTTTATTTATTTATTTGAGAGAGAATGAGAGAGAGCACATGAGAGGGGGGAGGGTCAGAGGGAGAAGCAGACTCCCCGCCGAGCAGGGAGCCCGATGCGGGACTCGATCCTGGGACTCCAGGATCATGACCTGAGCCGAAGGCAGTCGCTTAACCGACTGAGCCACCCAGGTGCCCCATTCAGCTTTTTTAAATTTTTTAATTTTATTATTATTTTTTTTAAGAT
>NW_028006010.1:0-200 GCF_054177405.1 Leptonychotes weddellii | reverse complement strand
TTTTTTTTTTTAAAGATTTTATTTATTTATTTGAGACAGAGAGAATGAGAGAGAGAGAGCACATGAGAGGGGGGAGGGTCAGAGGGAGAAGCAGGCTCCCTGCCGAGCAGGGAGCCTGATGCGGGACTCGATCCAGGGACTCCAGGATCATGACCTGAGCCGAAGGCAGTCGCTTAACCAACTGAGCCACCCAGGCGCCC
>NW_028006009.1:0-200 GCF_054177405.1 Leptonychotes weddellii | reverse complement strand
TTTTTTTTTTTTTTTAAGATTTTATTTATTTATTTGAGAGAGAGAGAATGAGAGACAGAGAGCATGAGAGGGAGGAGGGTCAGAGGGAGAAGCAGACTCCCTGCCGAGCAGGGAGCCCGATGCGGGACTCGATCCCGGGACTCCAGGATCATGACCTGAGCCGAAGGCAGTCGCTTAACCAACTGAGCCACCCAGGCGCC
>NW_028006008.1:0-200 GCF_054177405.1 Leptonychotes weddellii | reverse complement strand
TCTTTTTTTTTTTTATTCTTATGTTAATCCCCATACATTACATCATTAGTTCTAGATGAAGTGTTCCATGATTCATTGTTTGTGCATAACACCCAGTGCTCCATGCAGAACGTGCCCTCCTCAATACCCACCACCAGGCCAACCCATCCTCCCACCCCCCTCCCCTCTAGAACCCTCAGTTTGTTTTTCAGAGTCCATCG
>NW_028006007.1:0-200 GCF_054177405.1 Leptonychotes weddellii | reverse complement strand
TTTTTTTTTTTTTAAAGATTTTATTTATTTATTTGACAGAGAGAGACAGTGAGAGAGGGAACACAAGCAGGCAGAGTGGGAGAGGGAGAAGCAGGCTCCCCGCTGAGCAGAGAGCCCGATGCGGGGCTCGATCCCAGGACCCTGGGATCATGACCTGAGCTGAAGGCAGACGCTTAACGACTGAGCCACCCAGGTGCCCC
>NW_028006006.1:0-200 GCF_054177405.1 Leptonychotes weddellii | reverse complement strand
TTTTTTTTTAAAGATTTTATTTATTTATTTGAGACAGAGAGAATGAGAGAGACAGAGAGCACATGAGAGGGGGGAGGGTCAGAGGGAGAAGCAGGCTCCCTGCCGAGCAGGGAGCCCGATGTGGGACTCGATCCCGGGACTCCAGGATCATGACCTGAGCCGAAGGCAGTCGCTTAACCAACTGAGCCACCCAGGCGCCC
>NW_028006005.1:0-200 GCF_054177405.1 Leptonychotes weddellii | reverse complement strand
TTTTTTTTTTTAAGATTTTATTTATTTATTTGACAGAGAGAGACACAGCGAGAGAGGGAACACAAGCAGGGGGAGTGGGAGAGGGAGAAGCAGGCTCCCCGCAGAGCAGGGAGCCCGATGCGGGACTCGATCCCAGGACCCTGGGATCATGACCTGAGCTGAAGGCAGTCGCTTAACCAACTGAGCCACCCAGGCGCCCC
>NW_028006004.1:0-200 GCF_054177405.1 Leptonychotes weddellii | reverse complement strand
TTTTTTTTTTTTTAAAGATTTTATTTATTTATTTGAGAGAGAGAGAATGAGAGAGAGCACATGAGAGGGGGGAGGGTCAGAGGGAGAAGCAGACTCCCTGCCGAGCAGGGAGCCCGATGCGGGACTCGATCCAGGGACTCCAGGATCATGACCTGAGCCGAAGGCAGTCGCTTAACCAACTGAGCCACCCAGGCGCCCCT
>NW_028006003.1:0-200 GCF_054177405.1 Leptonychotes weddellii | reverse complement strand
TTTTTTTTAAAGATTTTATTTATTTATTTGAGACAGAGAGAATGAGAGAGAGAGAGCACATGAGAGGGGGGAGGGTCAGAGGCAGAAGCAGGCTCCCTGCCGAGCAGGGAGCCCGATGCGGGACTCGATCCAGGGACTCCAGGATCATGACCTGAGCCGAAGGCAGTCGCTTAACCAACTGAGCCACCCAGGCGCCCCTC
>NW_028006002.1:0-200 GCF_054177405.1 Leptonychotes weddellii | reverse complement strand
TTTTTTTTTAAAGATTTTATTTATTTATTTGACAGAGACAGAGACAGCGAGAGCAGGAACACAAGCAGGGGGAGTGGGAGAGGGAGAAGCAGGCTTCCTGCTGAGCCGGGAGCCCGATGTGGGACTCGATCCCAGGACCCTGGGATCATGACCTGAGCCGAAGGCAGTCGCTTAACCAACTGAGCCACCCAGGCGCCCTG
>NW_028006001.1:0-200 GCF_054177405.1 Leptonychotes weddellii | reverse complement strand
TTTTATTTTTTTTTATTCTTATGTTAATCCCCATACATTACATCATTAGTTCTAGATGAAGTGTTCCATGATTCATTGTTCGTGCACAACACCCAGTGCTCCATGCAGAACGTGCCCTCCTCAATACCCACCACCAGGCCAACCCATCCTCCCACCCCCCTCCCCTCTAGAACCCTCAGTTTGTTTTTCAGAGTCCATCG
>NW_028006000.1:0-981 GCF_054177405.1 Leptonychotes weddellii | reverse complement strand
TCCGGTGCTCTGGGCCCAGGGTCCTTCCCGGCACCACCGCCCCAGAGTCGGATGGGGGAGCCGAGTGGTGAGGCCCGGACACCAGGCCCGGACAAGGCACAGCCTCGGGACTCTGCAACGCTGTGCGACCCGAGTGCGTTTCCTGGTGTGCCTGCCTCCAGCCAGCTTCCCCTGGTCGGCCCCTCGCCAGCCCGGGAGTCCCAGGTGCTGGGACACACATGGGGGGTGCGTTTCTGCAGCCTCGAAAACCAGATGCTGCGCCCATCTTCTCTGGCCCTCACATTCCGCCCTGGAAGGGGCAAAGACCATCAAAGACAGGGACTCACCCCAGCCTGGAGGCGGACACAAGGATGAAGACTCTTCCCACTTGGCGGAGATAAGGACGCTGAGCAAAAGTGGAGACAGCTGGGGTCTTAGGGAAGAACTGGGGTCTCCCAAGTATTGTTCCCTGGGGGCACCCAGGGTCAGAGAAACTCCAGGGGGTAGAGCCAGAAGGGGGCTAAGCTCAGGGAAGAAATGGCAACCTCAGTCCTTTGGGAAAAGAAGTGCTAGCCCAGGGCTCATCACACCCTCGAATCCCTCATCCGAGGGCACTTCTGATAGTTGGGGAAACTGAGGGCAGAGAGGGACCCTGATAAAAAGACAATGGCTGTAGGGGCGGGTGCCTTCCAGATAACCACCTACTTTAGGCAAATTATCCTGGGCCCACCTTCAGCACATTTCTTGAACCACAAGCCTGAGAGGTTGGTGCCCTTACTCCCAATATTTCCAAGCACCTTGAGAGTGGGGGCTTCCTCAAGGAGTCTGGGTCTAAATTCTCTCCGCTCTCAGGCTGTGTGGCCCTGGGTGCGGGTGCCTCCCCTCTGCTCTCGGTTTCTTCTATGAACCTCTGGTAGTAAGTGCCCCACCACGGCAGGCCCTCGAGAGGGAGGCTGGGCGCGCTCTCCGCGGTCGCCCCACTGCCCCTGCCGCGCGGGGGGG
>NW_028005999.1:0-200 GCF_054177405.1 Leptonychotes weddellii | reverse complement strand
TTTTTTTTTTTAAAGATTTTATTTATTTATTTGAGACAGAGAGAATGAGAGAGAGAGAGCACATGAGAGGGGGGAGGGTCAGAGGGAGAAGCAGGCTCCTTGCTGAGCAGGGAGCCCGATGCGGGACTCGATCCAGGGACTCCAGGATCATGACCTGAGCCGAAGGCAGTCGCTTAACCAACTGAGCCACCCAGGCGCCC
>NW_028005998.1:0-200 GCF_054177405.1 Leptonychotes weddellii | reverse complement strand
TTTTTTTTTTTAAAGATTTTATTTATTTATTTGAGACAGAGAGAATGAGAGAGAGAGAGCACATGAGAGGGGGGAGGGTCAGAGGGAGAAGCAGGCTCCCTGCCGAGCAGGGAGCCCGATGCGGGACTCGATCCAGGGACTCCAGGATCATGACCTGAGCCGAAAGCAGTCGCTTAACCAACTGAGCCACCCAGGCGCCT
>NW_028005997.1:0-200 GCF_054177405.1 Leptonychotes weddellii | reverse complement strand
GTGACCCTGAGAGGCTCCTCCTTGCCAGCCCCCTGCCCCCCCATATCTCAACCTCACAAAGACCCTAAGAGCTAGTTTAGATTTTTATTTATTTTTTAAAGTAGACTTCTTTTTAAGGATTTATTTATTTATGGGAGGGGGCGGAGCACACGAGCACGGGGTGGAGCAGCAGAGGGAGAGGGAAAGTCCCAAGCCGACTG
>NW_028005996.1:0-200 GCF_054177405.1 Leptonychotes weddellii | reverse complement strand
TCTTTTTTTTTTTTTTTAAAGATTTTATTTATTTATTTGAGAGAGAGAGAATGAGAGACAGAGAGCATGAGAGGGAGGAGGGTCAGAGGGAGAAGCAGACTCCCTGCCGAGCAGGGAGCCCGATGCGGGACTCGATCCAGGGACTCCAGGATCATGACCTGAGCCGAAGGCAGTCGCTTAACCAACTGAGCCACCCAGGC
>NW_028005995.1:0-200 GCF_054177405.1 Leptonychotes weddellii | reverse complement strand
GTGGGCGCCTGGGTGGCTCAGTTGGTTAAGCGACTGCCTTCGGCTCAGGTCATGATCCTGGAGTCCCTGGATCGAGTCCCGCATCGGGCTCCCTGCTCGGCAGGGAGTCTGCTTCTCCCTCTGACCCTCCCCCCTCTCATGTGCTCTCTCTCATTCTCTCTCTCTCAAATAAATAAATAAAATCTTTAAAAAAAAAAAAG
>NW_028005994.1:0-200 GCF_054177405.1 Leptonychotes weddellii | reverse complement strand
GCGCCTGGGTGGCTCAGTTGGTTAAGCGACTGCCTTCGGCTCAGGTCATGATCCTGGAGTCCCGGGATCGAGTCCCGCATCGGGCTCCCTGCTCGGCAGGGAGCCTGCTTCTGCCTCTGACCCTCCCCCCTCTCATGTGCTCTCTCTCTCTCATTCTCTCTGTCTCAAATAAATAAATAAAATCTTTAAAAAAAAAAAAG
>NW_028005993.1:0-200 GCF_054177405.1 Leptonychotes weddellii | reverse complement strand
TTTTTTTTTTTTTTTAAAGATTTTATTTATTTATTTGAGACAGAGAGAATGAGAAACAGAGCATGAGAGGGAGGAGGGTCAGAGGGAGAAGCAGACTCCCCGCCGAGCAGGGAGCCCGATGTGGGACTCGATCCCGGGACTCCAGGATCATGACCTGAGCCGAAGGCAGTCGCTTAACCAACTGAGCCACCCAGGCGCCC
>NW_028005992.1:0-200 GCF_054177405.1 Leptonychotes weddellii | reverse complement strand
GAAATCGGAGGGGTAGACGAACCATGAGAGACGATGGACTCTGAAAAACAAACAGGGTTCTAGAGGGGAGGGGGGTGGGAGGATGGGTTAGCCTGGTGGTGGGTATTGAGGAGGGCACATTCTGCATGGAGCACTGGGTGTTATGCACAAACAATGAATCATGGAACACTTCATCTAAAACTAATGATGTAATGTATGGG
>NW_028005991.1:0-200 GCF_054177405.1 Leptonychotes weddellii | reverse complement strand
TTTTTTTTTTTTTCTTTTCCCCTTTTTTTTGCCTGTAAGACTCCAGATAAGGTGGTACCTGTCTGGCTCAGTTGGTAGAGCATGCGACTTATGATCTGGCTGTAAATTTAAGTCCCACCTTGGGTATAGATTACCTAAAAAGTAAAATCTTAAAAAAAAAAAAAAAAGACTCCAAATAGGCTCCAGCTAATGAGTGGAGC
>NW_028005990.1:0-200 GCF_054177405.1 Leptonychotes weddellii | reverse complement strand
CTTTTTTTTTTTTCTTTTCCCCTTTTTTTTGCCTGTAAGACTCCAGATAAGGTGGTACCTGTCTGGCTCAGTTGGTAGAGCATGCGACTTATGATCTGGCTGTAAATTTAAGTCCCACCTTGGGTATAGATTACCTAAAAAGTAAAATCTTAAAAAAAAAAAAAAAAGACTCCAAATAGGCTCCAGCTAATGAGTGGAGT
>NW_028005989.1:0-981 GCF_054177405.1 Leptonychotes weddellii | reverse complement strand
CTCTCTCAAATAAATAAATAAAATCTTTAAAAAAAATAAATAAATAAATAAAATAAAAAGTAACTGCTTGTATCCCCCCATAAATTCTTGTTTTATTTTTAATTAGCTTTTCACTTTTTCCCAGCTTTTTCAAGATGTAATTGACATATACCATTGTGTGAGTTTAAGGTGTAACCTGTGTTGATAGTGTACATTTGTATGTTACAAAATGATTGCCACTGGAACATTAGGTAACATGTCCAGTACATCACCGAATTATCATTGCTTTTTTGTGGGGAGAACATTTAAGATTTAGTCCCTTAGCAACTTTCAAGTGTATATATTATAGTATTCTAATCAGCACGTTATACATCAGATCCCCAGAACTTATTCATCTTGTAACTGGAATTTGTACCCTTTGATCAATAACTCCCTATTGCCCAAACTTGTATTTTTTTGCTCCAGCAGTGTCTTGGAACTTCTCTTCTTGAAACCTGGACTTCCCCAAAGGCTCTTTCATCTGTGGGTGAGTATCTTAGAAAGCAATTTCCCGGGGCTTCCAGATTGTGGCTGAGAGGGCCTGGAGTCTGTTCATGGACCGCTGCAGGCCCCACAGCCAGGACCAAGGTCTGTCTGCCTATTTACCTGACGCATGGGTGGGTGAGACCTCCTTCCAGGGCCCTTGGCATACGGTGCTGGATCCCACAGCTCTCTGAAGGTACTTTTGTCCATGATGGATGATGACTTTTTGTTGTTGGTGGAAGACAAACATGAAGGATGTCTTCTGCCATCATGATGCTGGTGTCCCCCTCCAGAACTTAACTATTTTAATGTTAACCTCAGATGATTCTATTATTTTCATTATTGTCATTTTCCTTAATGATCATCCATTATTGATTGTTCATTGTTGATTCTATAGGATTTCTTCTTTAATACTCGATCTCCGTGCATGTTTTTTGATTTTGCACTGTAGGCTCATCTTCAGTGAACATCTTTTCTTCC
>NW_028005988.1:0-200 GCF_054177405.1 Leptonychotes weddellii | reverse complement strand
TAGCAGGCCCAGCACAAACTCACCAGGGACCACTCTGTGGCCATGAGGCCGCCTTCCCATTCCCCAGAGACCCCTCGCTGTCTACCAGGCGCTTTTCCGCGGCAGCCGCGCCTGACCTGCGGGAGGCCCCGGGTTTCTGCGGGGGGGGGGGGGGGGGGGGGGGGGGGGGGGGGGGGGGGGGGGGGGGGGGGGGGGGGGGG
>NW_028005987.1:0-200 GCF_054177405.1 Leptonychotes weddellii | reverse complement strand
TTTTTTTTTTTTTTTTTTAAAGATTTTATTTATTTATTTGACAGAGAGAGACACAGCGAGAGAGGGAACACGAGCAGGGGGAGTGGGAGAGGGAGAAGCAGGCTTCCTGCGGAGCAGGGAGCCCGATGCGGGGCTCGATCCCAGGACCCTGGGATCATGACCTGAGCCGAAGGCAGACGCTTAACCGGCTGAGCCACCCA
>NW_028005986.1:0-200 GCF_054177405.1 Leptonychotes weddellii | reverse complement strand
TTTTTTTTTTAAAGATTTTATTTATTTATTTGAGAGAGAGAATGAGATAGAGAGAGAGAGCATGAGAGGGGGGAGGGTCAGGGGGAGAAGCAGACTCTCTGCTGAGCAGGGAGCCCGATGTGGGACTCGATCCCGGGACTCCAGGATCATGACCTGAGCCGAAGGCAGTCGCTCAACCAACTGAGCCACCCAGGTGCCCT
>NW_028005985.1:0-200 GCF_054177405.1 Leptonychotes weddellii | reverse complement strand
CTTTTTTTTTTTTTAAGATTTTATTTATTTATTTGAGAGAGAGAGAATGAGAGAGAGCACATGAGAGGGGGGAGGGTCAGAGGGAGAAGCAGACTCCCTGCCGAGCAGGGAGCCCGATGCGGGACTCGATCCAGGGACTCCAGGATCATGACCTGAGCCGAAGGCAGTCGCTTAACCAACTGAGCCACCCAGGCGCCCTT
>NW_028005984.1:0-200 GCF_054177405.1 Leptonychotes weddellii | reverse complement strand
TTTTTTTTTTTTTTTTTAAAGATTTTATTTATTTATTTGAGAGAGAGAGAATGAGAGACAGAGAGCATGAGAGGGAGGAGGGTCAGAGGGAGAAGCAGACTCCCTGCCGAGCAGGGAGCCCGATGCGGGACTCGATCCCGGGACTCCAGGATCATGACCTGAGCCGAAGGCAGTCGCTTAACCAACTGAGCCACCCAGGC
>NW_028005983.1:0-200 GCF_054177405.1 Leptonychotes weddellii | reverse complement strand
TTTTTTTTTTTTATTCTTATGTTAATCCCCATACATTACATCATTAGTTCTAGATGAAGTGTTCCATGATTCATTGTTCGTGCACAACACCCAGTGCTCCATGCAGAACGTGCCCTCCTCAACACCCACCACCAGGCCAACCCATCCTCCCACCCCCCTCCCCTCTAGAACCCTCAGTTTGTTTTTCAGAGTCCATCTTC
>NW_028005982.1:0-200 GCF_054177405.1 Leptonychotes weddellii | reverse complement strand
TTCTTTTTTTTTTATTCTTATGTTAATCCCCATACATTACATCATTAGTTTTAGATGAAGTGTTCCATGATTCATTGTTTGTGCATAACACCCAGTGCTCCATGCAGAATGTGCCCTCCTCAATACCCACCACCAGGCTAACCCATCCTCCCACCCCCCTCCCCTCTAGAACCCTCAGTTTGTTTTTCAGAGTCCATCGT
>NW_028005981.1:0-200 GCF_054177405.1 Leptonychotes weddellii | reverse complement strand
TCAGTTTGTTTTTCAGAGTCCATCGTCTCTCATGGTTCGTCCACCCCTCCGATTTCCCCCGCTTCATTCTTCCCCTCCCGCTACCTTCTTCTTCTTCTTTTTTTTTTCTTAACATATATTGCATTATTTGTTTCAGAGGTACAGATCTGAGATTCAACAGTCTTGCACAATTCACAGCGCTTACCAGAGCACATACCCTC
>NW_028005980.1:0-200 GCF_054177405.1 Leptonychotes weddellii | reverse complement strand
CTTGCCTCATACTGAGCTTCTGAGAACTTGGCTACCGCCCCAGAGACCAGGCAGAAAAGGAAAGCTTTGAAATGACCAAGAACACCCTGGATTGACTAAATGTGTATGGGAAAAAAAATACAATTAAGTTTATTTTACCAAGCAGGATGGAAGCTAGAGGTAACCAGTCATCGAGAAGAGTTTTAGAAAACTATAGTAGG
>NW_028005979.1:0-200 GCF_054177405.1 Leptonychotes weddellii | reverse complement strand
GCTCAAGGCACAGTGTCAAATTTAGTGCACTAAAAGTCAGACCCGCTTATGACTACAGAAGCCGTGTCTGTGGAGATGGGCACCAATAATTTAAGAATTCCCAAGGACGAAAGAGGAACGTTTTCGTCATGTGCAGCTTCAAAATATCACAGTCCAGCTCCTCAGTTCAAAAGCGTCAGAATCCCACTCACTTAGCTGTG
>NW_028005978.1:0-981 GCF_054177405.1 Leptonychotes weddellii | reverse complement strand
GCCTGGGTGGCTCAGATGGTTAAGCCTCTGCCTTCGGCTCAGGTCATGATCCTGGAGTCCCGGGATCGAGTCCCGCATCGGGCTCCCTGCTTGGCGGGGAGTCTGCTTCTCCTCCCTCTGACCCTCCTCCCTCTCCTGCTCTCTGTCTCTCGTTCTCTCTCTCTCAAATAAATAAATAAAATCTTAAAAAAAAAAAAAATTAATTAGAAATGAATTGTGTAAACATGAATCCAATAACCTTTATTAAGTATTTAAGCAATGTTGCAGACAAGATTGCAGACTACCTTCCCTCAAGATCACAAGATAGCTGCTAGTAGCTTGTAGGACAAGACACTTCTTCACTTACCTCTATCCTGGTCATAGACTAAAAGCTCTTTCCAGAGGTCTGACTGGACCAACTTTGGTCACTTCCCCCACCTTGAACCAATGATAATTGCCTGGGGGTGTCATGATTGGTTCTAATTTTGGTTTCTGGTTCTATTATCGTAAGGTCAATGGAATCACCATATTTGGCTTAGACAAATCAAGACCCACCCTTGTGGCTAGGAATGAGATTATCGTCTCTGGAATCACATAAGTCATAAGGGGTACAAATAAATGATTGATGAATATTGGAGATCTGTTGCAAAGGTGGAAGGGAGGGACAGATGCTGAGGGAAGAGTGTCCATAAGGAGCAAATTCTCTTTCCCTTGTCCAGAGTCAGGGCCACATACTTGCCAACATTGTAACTCTAGCTCCCTCCTTGTTGTCTGTTTTCCTGGTTGAGCAAAAAAAAAAAAAAAAGCAAAACAAAAAACAAACAAACAAACAAAAACAGCCAGGTGGCAACTGCAACTTCTGTTTATCCACAAAAAACTTACTATGTCCTGGGAGGGAGTATAGAAAGAGGGAGAACACATCAGTTAAACATTTAGACCCATAGGGCCAAGAGTCCTGGGGAAAGGAAGCAGGTGGTTCATGAGCTATGACTGTGGA
Organism: Leptonychotes weddellii; assembly: GCF_054177405.1. Lineage (NCBI taxonomy): Eukaryota > Metazoa > Chordata > Mammalia > Carnivora > Phocidae > Leptonychotes > Leptonychotes weddellii. The sequence continues at coordinate 5 of NW_028005978.1, read as the reverse complement.
AATAA
>NW_028005977.1:0-200 GCF_054177405.1 Leptonychotes weddellii | reverse complement strand
TTTGGAAGAGCTTGATTAGGATTGGTGTTAATTCTTTTTTTTTTTCTTTTTTCTGGTTGTTTCTTTTTTTTTAAATTTTATGTTAATCCCCATACATTACATCATTAGTTTTAGATGAAGTGTTCCATGATTCATTGTTTGTGCATAACACCCAGTGCTCCATGCAGAACGTGCCCTCCTCAATACCCACCACCAGGCCC
>NW_028005976.1:0-200 GCF_054177405.1 Leptonychotes weddellii | reverse complement strand
TTTTTTTTTTTTTTTTTTTTAAAGATTTTATTTATTTATTTGAGACAGAGAGAATGAGAGAGAGAGAGCACATGAGAGGGGGAGGGTCAGAGGGAGAAGCAGACTCCCCGCCGAGCAGGGAGCCCGATGTGGGACTCGATCCAGGGACTCCAGGATCATGACCTGAGCCGAAGGCAGTCGCTTAACCAACTGAGCCACCC
>NW_028005975.1:0-200 GCF_054177405.1 Leptonychotes weddellii | reverse complement strand
TTTTTTTTTTTTTTTTTTAAAGATTTTATTTATTTATTTGACAGAGAGAGAGATAGCGAGAGCAGGAACACAAGCAGGGGGAGTGGGAGAGCGAGAAGCAGGCTTCCTGCCGAGCAGGGAGCCCGATGTGGGACTCGATCCCAGGACCCTGGGATCATGACCTGAGCCGAAGGCAGACGCTTAACGACTGAGCCACCCAG
>NW_028005974.1:0-200 GCF_054177405.1 Leptonychotes weddellii | reverse complement strand
TTTTTTTTTTTTAAAGATTTTATTTATTTATTTGAGACAGAGAGAATGAGAGAGACAGAGAGCACATGAGAGGGGGGAGGGTCAGAGGGAGAAGCAGGCTCCCTGCCGAGCAGGGAGCCCAATGCGGGACTCGATCCCGGGACTCCAGGATCATGACCTGAGCCGAAGGCAGTCGCTTAACCAACTGAGCCACCCAGGCG
>NW_028005973.1:0-200 GCF_054177405.1 Leptonychotes weddellii | reverse complement strand
TTTTTTTTTTTTTTTTAAAGATTTTATTTATTTATTTGAGACAGAGAGAATGAGAGAGACAGAGAGCACATGAGAGGGGGGAGGGTCAGAGGGAGAAGCAGGCTCCCTGCCGAGCAGGGAGCCCGATGCGGGACTCGATCCCAGGACTCCAGGATCATGACCTGAGCCGAAGGCAGTCGCTTAACCAACTGAGCCACCCA
>NW_028005972.1:0-200 GCF_054177405.1 Leptonychotes weddellii | reverse complement strand
TTTTTCTTTTTTTTTTAAAGATTTTATTTATTTATTTGAGAGAGAGAGAATGAGAGACAGAGAGCATGAGAGGGAGGAGGGTCAGAGGGAGAAGCAGACTCCCTGCCGAGCAGGGAGCCCGATGCGGGACTCGATCCCGGGACTCCAGGATCATGACCTGAGCCGAAGGCAGTCGCTTAACCAACTGAGCCACCCAGGCG
>NW_028005971.1:0-200 GCF_054177405.1 Leptonychotes weddellii | reverse complement strand
CTCTTTTTTTTTTTATTCTTATGTTAATCCCCATACATTACATCATTAGTTCTAGATGAAGTGTTCCATGATTCATTGTTCGTGCACAACACCCAGTGCTCCATGCAGAACGTGCCCTCCTCAACACCCACCACCAGGCCAACCCATCCTCCCACCCCCCTCCCCTCTAGAACCCTCAGTTTGTTTTTCAGAGTCCATCT
>NW_028005970.1:0-200 GCF_054177405.1 Leptonychotes weddellii | reverse complement strand
TTTTTTTTTTTTTTTTAAAGATTTTATTTATTTATTTGAGAGAGAGAATGAGAGACAGAGAGCATGAGAGGGAGGAGGGTCAGAGGGAGAAGCAGACTCCCTGCCGAGCAGAGAGCCTGATGCGGGACTCGATCCCGGGACTCCAGGATCATGACCTGAGCCGAAGGCAGTCGCTTAACCAACTGAGCCACCCAGGCGCC
>NW_028005969.1:0-200 GCF_054177405.1 Leptonychotes weddellii | reverse complement strand
GAGGGCACGTACTGAATGGAGCACTGGGTGTTATATGCAAACAATGAATCATGGAACCCTACATCAAAAACTAATTATGTAATGTATGGTGATTAATATAATAAAATTAAATTAAAAAGGAAAAAAAGAGAGATTGCAGAGGATCCACTATGATATGAATAAAGGCATAAAGCCATCAGTCTGTGATAATTCTATCTATT
>NW_028005968.1:0-200 GCF_054177405.1 Leptonychotes weddellii | reverse complement strand
TATAGATAGAATTATCACAGACTGATGGCTTTATGCCTTTATTCATATCATAGTGGATCCTCTGCAATCTCTCTTTTTTTCCTTTTTAATTTAATTTTATTATATTAATCACCATACATTACATAATTAGTTTTTGATGTAGGGTTCCATGATTCATTGTTTGCATATAACACCCAGTGCTCCATTCAGTACGTGCCCTG